>NW_010337686.1:20557-31598 GCF_000700745.2 Antrostomus carolinensis | reverse complement strand
TGGCTGCAGCCCAGTGAAACCACCACACTCCTCCTGTGTTTCTTCAGTCTGGTCTTTGATTTTCCCAAGAGTAATGATTTCTGCTGTTTCCTCTGAGATACTCTGCCATAGCATAGCAGATTAGTGTTGCTCCTCCGCTGTTCACTGCAGACATGCAGTGAAATTTCCTTGAAATTTCCTGCTAGCATTCAGAATATATTTACTTACCTAAGTAATCCACCTTGATAATTGAGAGATTATTCATTTTGAAAGATATAAACTATTCAATTGCCACTTTTACCTACAGTTTGGTAATGTTACATACTGCATATAGTGTCTTGTGAAGCTGTTATTTTTATTAAATTTTCTCTTTAGACAGGTCTCACAACTTTGATAATCATTGCTCTGTAAATTCTAGAAGTTAGAATTTTCCAGAAAAGTCAGAAATAAATGACTCACTCTAGTCCAAAGTCTCATGCAAGTGGTGAAAAAAAGATGTACTGTATTAGCCAAATATGATGGTCGTTGGGTTTGGAAAGATTAAATTCAGGATGATTTGTTAGGGAGGTCTGTGTAGTTATTTGTAGTTTGTCATGGATTGGGATTTATTGCTCTTGTGATAAATTTATATTCTTCAAAATAGATAGGCTCTATTTTCTCTGTTCCCCACACACAGATGTGAGTGTTGCGATGGGGAACAGAAATTTTAGTGCTTTTAATATTCTTTGTATTGTGCTTCAGAACAGTTTTGCTTCTTAGTTGAACATTCCTCTAACATATCGATACATTTTTCTATAGACCTTCAGTTTTGTAGGACTTGCTTTTGCTTTCCTTTTGATTTTTTTTTTGTATGTTTACACTTCTTGTATTAGAAATCTCAATATCCTAGAATTTCAGAAATGGCGAGTGATCTCTAAATTTTATGATAATTTAAGCATCATCTGAAATAACTTCAGGGTTTACCTATATTAATGCTACTGATGTGTCCAGAGAAAGTCCTTCACCCATTTAGTTTTGTAACACAGTGAAACTGTTCTTTTGTAACCTTTGCCTGTGAAGGAAAATCAGTATAGTGAAACCTTGGATAGGATAAGACTTTTGTGGAAAAAAAAAAAAAATTGCTTTAAAAAGCCCCAAAAACCTGTAACCTAAAAAATTAAATGGTTTTACCACATTTATATGGTTTGCTTTGTAGCACTTAAATACTTAAGTATCACTTATTTAGATTAATATTTGGTCAGTGAATGTAGTATCTCTACATATATCTCATATAGCTACTATAGTTACAGATAAAATATTATCTTTGATTAATGTTGTCCTTCAAGGATGTGAGAGAATGGATACTTGGATGGAAATGTAAAGCTCAGAGTTATAGTCACCCAGAACTGAAGGCAGGGATTGATCATCACCTTTATTTTTGTTGGCTTAGGGTAAAACGCAGATGTGTGCAAAGCTGATTTCAAAGGCGGTACAGAAATTGATTTGAGTAGCTCTTAAATTTCTAAATCGTTAGTTTCAGGATGGAACTGTTAAGAACTGTATGATTTATCTATAGCACAATTTTTTAGTAAGCTTTTATGTAAAGGAGCGAGGCTTGTGCAACCTTCTCTACTGTTAGAAGTAGGATATTGTTGTGATTCAGGATTGTACGATGAAGTGGTTGCTGAAAACAATTTTTAATGCAACTTCAGTGGCCATTTGTAATGATACCAATTCTAACTTTCCATTTTATTATTTTTTTAGGAAATTGTCAAAAACATAGTTCCTACTAGTTATTCTATACCTCGAATTTCAGTTTGGTTTCTACTGTAGTGTAAGCTCTTTGACTGTTGTCAAGGCCCTTGTTTCCTTTCACTTGGTGTTTCATTAATATTAAGTACTAAAATATTTAATGCTTCAAGATTTTTAATTGGGAAAATAAGAATGTTGCTTTTTTGTCTCCACCATCTGGCAGGAAAGCTGAATTTTTTCTGCCTGGCATTTCAAGAGGAGAGCTTGGTGCAGCTCAAATTTCCATTTTCCGTGCATGATTTTTTTTTATTTTTTTTTTTTTTTTTTTAGATTTTGTTTTGTTTTTACAAAATATTGGTTTATTGAGAGATGTGTTACCCTCAATTGACATATTGACATTTCCAGGAACTGTGGTTATTGTTTTGAGAAATACAATCCTACACTGACAGATTCCTATCATTATTTGGAACCGTTGCTGAGGGTTAGTGAGACAAGTCTCATAAATAATGAAAGTGAATCATATTGGGGAGAACAGCAGCGAGGAACGCCGAGTGTACAGTGCTGACACCAGATAATTTTTTGCTCAGCCATGACATCATGCGCTGTTAATGTCACACGTTACGGTGGGGACATTGACTTACAGTATCGAAACCTCGTTACGTGATGGTAATTAACTCGTGTCACTAACTACCCATCGGAGTAATTAGCAGCTCAGGGGCTAACTAGGCTAACGCTGTCTGCTTCCCTCCGTACCACCCAGCCTCCCTTGATGTCTTGCTGGAGCAGCAGACACAAATGTACCGGCCGTGCAAGAAATCCACTTGAACGTGGAATATTTTTTACATGGTTTTGAGTAACCTAATTTTTTTTTATTTTTTTTTCCCCCCGTAGTTTCACAGACTTTATTATTTGACAGCTGTGGAAGAAGTTTCACACTGGACTGCATCTGATTTGCAGTTTTTACAGTGAGCAATTGGCAGCCAAGGTAAAAACAAGAAACGAGCCTGGTTCTGGAGGACTTACGTAAGGCAAAGGCTCATCAGCCTAACCGTGGCTTGACCTGGTTTTGGGACGTGTTTCTCAAGTTAGTGGAGAGCTCTAATTAACCTCCTGTTAAAATAAGTTAAATCATTTCATTTACTCTGAGGTAACAAATTTCTCCCTGCTGTTATTTCTGGAAGCAGGTAAGTTTTAATATCAAATGCCCTTTGCATGCCAGAAATGTGTTTCCATTATTATTTAACCTTATTCCTACGATGATGATGCCCCTGTATGTGCTGTGAAAATGCCAGACTTGAAGAGAGGCTAACATACATTGCCATAATTATTTTAATGAGAGAGAATGGAGAAGACACTTCTCTGCCATCTGTCAACAGAAAGCAGTCATATTGCATGCTAGACTTTATTCACTTATAAATTGTTCTTCAGTACTGAATACTGAATTCTCTATTACTTCTTCTAGGTCAACAGCATTTATAATCTTCCCTGGTTCTCTGTGAAGTCTACAAATTATTACTCCAAAGACACTCATTAATTTTGTGGTCTCGCATATCTAAAATTGAAACTTCCAGTGGGTTATTTGCTGCTTCACACGTTCACCCTCGTTGTGTACGCACAGAGGGGACAAATGGGTTCCTGAAGCACGTGGGCCACTTTTTAATGTGAAAATCCCATAATCAATAAATGCTCTAGAAAATGTTGAGGATACTTTGGTTTTATTTCATTTATTTTTCACATGGCTTTATATTTAAAAAATAAAACCCCATGTGAAGCATTTTGCCAGCAGGTGGTTGGAAAACCCAAGGGAAAGAAGGAGTGGCAGTTTTTATATTTTTCCATATGATTATTCTCTTGACTGTTTTTAATCTTACTTTTAGTGGCCAGGAATTTGTTTCATACAGAGTTAGTAAAAGTCAGCAGTTTTATCTACCCATGTAATAACCACCTTGATGTTGCTGTGATTTTGCCAATGGAAGATCCCATTGTATCTCACTTGACTTTTTAAAATGTGATTTATAAATAGGCAGAATTAAGACTATAGGGTAACATTGTATGGCTGTGGCTATGCTTTATGCTGACTTTTATTTACATTATCCTTCAACATTTGCCTCTCAGTAACCTACTTCATTTAGGGCATAGAAATGGCACCAGCCTGAACTTGAACTGTGTTTTAGCTCTGCTCCAAAGCATGGGAAATGTGTCGGTTTTCCCATGTCTCAGAATCCCCTTGTTCACTTTAGTTACACGATCACAGCTGTAGGTAAATTGGAAAGAATTTATTGAGAAAAGGCCAAAACTTCCAATAGGCAGTCTGATCATCCCCACCTCGATCTATTTCTTTAATAATTAAGTTGCTGCAAGTCACTCCAACACCCTTCTGCCTATTCGTATCAATAACTCATAGAAAGATGGTCCTTCTCCTCTTTGATTATTTTTCCTCTTTGATTATTTTCTCTCTTTAGCAAGATCGAGCAACACCCCCCGGCAGTGCTCCAGGCTTGGGGAGGAGTTGGGGAAGAGCTGCTGGGCAGAGAGGGACCTGGGGGGGTTGGTTGGACATGAGCCAGCAGAGTGACCAGGTGGCCAAGAAGCCAAGGGCATCCTGGCCTGGATCAGCACCGGTGTGGCCAGTAGGACCAGGGAAGTTCTCTTCCCCCTTGTGGCTGAGGGAACTGGGGGTGTTGAGCCTGGAGCAAAGGAGGCTGAGGGGAGACCTTGTGGCTCTGTGCAAGTCCCTTGGAGGAGGGTGGAGAGAGGTGGGGGTGGGTCTGTTCAACCAAGGCCCAAGGGACAGGACAAGAGGAAATGGGCTGCAGTTGTGGCCAGGGCAGTTGAGATGGGATGTGAGGAAGAATTTCTTTGCTGAAAGGGTTCTGAGGCATTGGAAGGGGTTGCCCAGGGCAGTGGTGGAGTCCCCATCCCTGGAAGGATTGAAGAGTCGTGTAGACACAGTGCTGAGGGACATGGGTTAGTCATAGGGGACTGGTCAGTGTTGGGTTCATGGTTGGACTCAATGATCTTAAAGGGCTTTTCCAGTCCAGGCAGTTCTGTGTGATTCTGTGATTGTAGCATGAGCTGAACCCCAGTTTGGCCCAGAGGGCTGTTACTGCCCTGGAGAGGAGAAGCAAGAAAATATCTCTATTGCGGATCCTTTTCCCCTCCCAGAAGGTGTGCAGGGTCTGGGAAACTTGAACTATTATATAGAAAAATACCACAACTTTTGTGAAATCTTTTTGAAAACACTATTTCTTTTGAATTTTTTCCCACTGTTCCTGTTTGGAATGAGACTGGGGTGCTTGAAGTGGATTTGATTTGCATTTGTAGACTTTGTGTTATCCATACATCTCTATATATTTACCCAGCCAAAAAACAGTTAATATTTATCTGAACCTTCAAGTTACTGTCTACAGAGTAGAAATATAAAATAAAACCACCCAGTGAAGCTAAAGTGTTACCAGTTTGGTTTTGGGGTTTGTTTATTTTTTTTTTTCTAAGTCTACAAAAAGATTTGAAAAGTAGAACTCTTGGCTAGTCATGAACTGGAATATGATAGAAAATAATTAAAACTTATATGAGGAAAATACTAAGTTTTCAAACTGCTTGCTTTTAAGTTTGCCTTATTTAACTAGAGTTTAAAACAAAACTAAAATATAGTTTTATTATAATATAAATCAAAAACATGTATGATAAATTTAAGCAATCCAAATCAGCATGAACTCCTCTGAACAATCCTGCTGTGTTTCCAGATGGGTGCTGCAGTTTGCAAACCAGGGAACAGTGACACTGGTTATTTTTTTTTTAGCTCTCTGATTTTGAAATGTGGATCTTCTTCTTACTTTCCCTGCTCAGCCACTACAAATCAGACTTTTCATAGACTGTGTGATATTAATCTCCGTGGGGCGGACACCTCTATGCAGGTGCTATAGCTCTCCCCCTCCTCCACTTAATTCGGGTTTTAATCTCACTTCCTTTGATTTATTTACTTATGTCATGTGTAATGTGTCTGGCTTCTTGCCCTCGCTCTGCTTTCCCTCTTGTATACATTGGATGCGTTCTTGCTGTTTCATTGTTGTCTTCACCTCTTGCTTTTGTTCCCTGGGACACGCTTGTTTGATATTGTGTTCTCTGGTGATGGATTTCCTACAGTTTGCTTACTCTTGTTTAACTTTCTGTTGTGTTATCACACAAATTGCTTTTGGTGTTTGCTTCAGTTGAAACATGTGAATCAAAATAAATGTGCTTGTGATACAGGAAAATATGAACTGTAGTGTATTTTATTTTGTTAAATTTGTTTTGTTAAATTTCCCTAATCACATCATCATTTTATTTGAACCTCCTTGGGCAATGGTACACAGTCCTCCTCATCCCCTCCTGTTGGGACCTGTGTTCACTCTAAAAGATTTTGGTGGAGAAAAAGGCAAAAGGTGACTTATTAATTAACAACTTCATGGACTTTGGTACTAAATGGTAAAATTTATAGCATCTTTGGCAGAGTTCATGCAGGTAACGATGTGGTCAGTTCCATTAGCACAGGGTCTACTTTGCACGTATAGAGAACAAAAAACTGTACTGCTGAGGGTTGAAGAAGCGTTCAGGTGGGGTATGGATAGGCTGTAACATCATCATCTCTCACAGAGTCTGTCCTGTTCCTGAAGTGTTTGGCAGAATTGCTGTAAGCCTGGTGAGGGATGCAACGGGCAGGTGCTCTTTGACATGCAGGTTGTTGTTACATGACTCAACCTTTCTGGAGCATGGATTAAAATAGTGATGTTCTGATGTTTTCCACTAACAAGGACTTCAGTTTTCTTTGTGACCCATCCTAGGGGGGTCCCTGCTCAAGGGGAGCTGCTCCAGCCCCATGACAGGTTATAGTGGCTGAGCATCAACCTGCTTGAGGTTGGGAGGCCTGGGAAAGAAATGGTACCAGTAATTTGGGGGATGTCAGTTAAATACTGGCAGGTTAGCTAGTTGCCTGATAATTATATATATATTTTAAATTGCAGTCTCAGAAAATATTTCAGGTCACTTCTCCATGATGTCAGTGTGCTGCCCTGATTCACTGGTTTGGTGAAACCATGTGATTTTTATTTTTCTAACCCATCCAAACACCTCTGCTGTACTGGCCTTAGTTAAATTCTCAGTGTTTCCTTGCAGAGGAAATAAGATCTGTTTATCATCTAGTCAAATGCCTCTCTCATTATTCAAGCTACACATCTGAGGTCAAAGATATCACATTTTAGCAATATGGATGATTCAATATGAGTACCAGTTTTCCTCAAGTAAAAGCAAAGTTTGTTTTCTGTAGGGCAAAAAAAGGGATAAGATAGCAAACTTCAGGTTAATTAGATTATTTAAAGTTAACATTGGGATTGTTGGTTAGAGCTGAGGTAGTTTCCAAGTTCATTTTGGTTAGAGGTTAAGCGAGATGGAAATCTCATCGCGTCTGTCTCCATGCCGCTGCCAGCCTGTCTGTCTGTCTTTGGGGCCTTCCTCACTTCAAGGGAGACAGATCCAGAGTAAAACAACGCAATCATTTTAATTTGTACTGTGTAGTTTAATATTTCAACTAATACAGGTGGGTGCTCTTGATTATTTTTGCAGTAGCGTTTGGTCCCTTTTCCTGCTCCATGGTCCGCCTGCATTAAGTTTGGGATTGAAGCACTGTTTTTGCCCAGATTCATTGAATGTAACACCCAACTGTTAAAATTATTGCATCCTTTCCTTCAACACCTTGTCAAATAAAATGTCTCATTACCATGCAAATAGAAATCGTTCCTGTTGCCAGGCAGGCAAAAATGTTACCGTACAGATTACAAGTTCTTGAACCACAGCGTAACGCCAAAGACGGCGTTCGGAACAAATAGAACTTATTCCATCCGAGCAGCAGTGGTTTGATGGTCTGTGAGTGAGGAGGAAATGTCAGGCTGAGTCCTGACATTAACAGCTTCATTCACATTGAGGCGCAGGAGTAAGTACATCTAATAGTATAAATAAGATGCAGTTGTTAACCGTTCATATGCCATAATGTTTAAGGATGTGGAGATAGGAACAACGTTTTATTTTGTCAAAGACACCAACTTTATCTTGTATCAAGGACACTTCCTTGAGTGAGCAGACTTGACTGTTGAGTTACGTGTTGTATATGGGGTTTTCATCTACTAAAAACATTTATTTTGTAGGTTCTGCATGAATAGTTGTTTAAAATTCAGGGTTTAAGATCATCAGCCCATATTCCTGTTTAGAGATCAGTTACAGTTAAGAAAAACATTGGTGTGCATTTCACAAAACCAGTCACTCAGTGCAAGGGACCTGAACCATATGCTGACTTCTAAGTCAGTTTGGAAAGTCAAATACTTTCTGTAATACCTCATTCAGAGTCATTCATTGGCAACGAGTGGATAATAGTTTGTTTCGGAAGTATAGCCATTTCTTTGGACAAAAGTTTGAGTGATTTCCAAAACCTCAACCACCTTCTTTATTGCTGTTTATTCTTTTTAAGAAAAATCATTTTGCGTGCAAACAATTAGCAGTTCTTCTACTGGTGCCTAGTCTTTAATGTAAATATTTTAGCTGTCTGTCTTTGCTGTTCAAAACACTAGAAAGAGGCAATTTATCCAAAATAAATATGTAGTTATGAAGCTGATTTTCAAGCAGATGACTGTGAGGACGTACTGGTAACAAGCCAGTGGCTTCTCATCTTGTAGTTCCCAGAATTAATTTCCTCAGAAGTGCAAAAGGCTACAATGCAAAATTAATTAAATCCACACTAAATGTTTGCATTTGCTGGTCATCTTCCATTCTTTCTAGAAATGTTCATCCCATATTTTCTGTAATTGTTTCCATCTCTTTCCTGTAGCAGAAAAAATAAAACCAAACAGTCCTACATCTCAGAAAACGCTGCTTTCCAAGGCTTGATCCATCTCTTTCCTGTAGCAGAAAAAATAAAAACTGAACAGTCCTACATCAGAAAACGCTGCTTTCCAAGGCTTGGTGTTGGTCCTTTTTTTGGAAGAGGGACATTTTCTTTTCAGATGACTTGTCCAAGAAACATTTTTACTCTTTATGGTGAAATTTCTTGGAAACAAACCATTCCTTTTCAAAGCATCTCCTGGTTGCTTTTTTAAAAAAAAAGTACAAAAAAAGGGTCCTTTTCAAAGCATCTCCTGGTTGCTTTTTTTTTTTTTTAATTAAAAAAAATGGGTATTTTGGTTCCCATGCACAAGGTCAACTTTTAATATATCAAGGACAATACCTGATTAAATGAACAAAAATATACCATAAGGAAAGCACTTAGATACTGTGGTAGAAACAAAAAAAAATTCCTCTAAATTTTTTATCCCACTCTGCTGAATCAAGATTTTTAAGTGATGTCTGTTTCTATAAAACCAAATGTTATTTTAAATTATTTTCAGAGTATTTTCAACTGCTAACATAGCTTTGAGATGTATAATACAACTTCATTCCTAATAGGACTTCTCTGCTAAGCTGCATTGAAGTAGCAGGTTTTTATTGGGATATAATTGGCCAAACAGATGTGTTTCCTTCAGCTGTAAGTATATGACAGAAAAGCTTTCTGTATTTTTTAAGAATCCTTTTTTGTAACAAAGTCACAGTTTGGAGTTCTAGATTTTGATAACTGTAGATATTAATATGGGTGAGAAAGGCAGAAATCTCCGCGAGAGCCTTGTCCTCTTGAATCCCCAGTGCTAGAATATTTTTCTGGGAAGCAAAATTGCCTTTTTCATGAAAGAGTCAGAGTGTCACCAACTATGGATGAGTGCTATCAGTTGTCTCATGAGACTATTTCTTGGAATTTTTATTCTTACCTCCAAACTGTGGCACAGTTCCCTCTTCACCTCTCAAACTGAATGAAATAAGAAGCTTTCTGTCTTAACATTTCAGAATCCTCCAATACTTCCAGTTCTTCTTTGTCTGACACACTCGGGTATTTTTTTTTTTCCTTTTTATTGACTGAAAATAACTAGAGACATTATCCTCCAGTATGAGGCTTGATGACTTAAGTATTCAACATGGATTTGTGCTGTCCTTGGCTGAGGAACCAGCAAGGAACCTTCTGCCCTCCAGAATGCACAACTATGGTGTAGACCTTGGCAGTTTTCCACTTGATACCAAGTGTCCGATGGTTGGATTTTTTATGTGGATTCTTAGACTTACAGTTTTCTGTAAAGTATCTGATTGATAGTTTAACCCCATCTGTATGTCTGATTTACGTCTATATTTACTTTCAGTTAATTCCACATTTCTGTAAAGTATCTGATTGATAGTTTAACCTCATCTGTATGTCTGATGTCTTATATTTACTTTCAGTTAATTGCACGGTTGTATGATTAAGGATAATTTCACTCACACAAACGCCAGTTGCATGGTCTGCAGTTTGCTGTGGAGTTTCTTACTTCTGCTGCATGAGACACCAACATAGCGTGAGATACAGCAGAGATTATTCTCCAACAAATTAAATGGGTTTAGATAAATAACTGAAATACAGTTTCCAAACGCTATTTCCAAACAAATGTTTGTTTTAGAAATCAAATGGCCACATTCTTGAAGACTCAGCTGAGTCCCCGTAGCGCTGCGCTGTCGAGTCCTCCGAGCGAGGCGTTGAATTAAAGCTCGACTTTCCCAAGAGAACAAAACTCTTTTTCCCCCTTAGATCTTTAAGCCACATCTGTTGAGCACTAATAACCCTGAAGTCTCTATGGTCAGAACTGTTTTAGTGACAGAGATTATTCAAATCTATGAACAAGATTTATTTCATATAAAAATCCAGCAATATTAATGTCTTCCTGTAATTAACTTTGATGTTTATTTTTGGTTAAAATGAATGCCTTAGTAATAATGAGAAGATGCAGAAGGCTCCTAAACTCTCCTTCAAATGGTCAGAAAATACTTCTTTCCAGAACTTTGGAAGTATGTTTAACTTTGACCCCTTGTGTGCAAGAACTGATGCAGTGGAGGTGAAAGGAGATTTCCAAGTGCAAGGTTTATCAGAGAATGAGTTATGAGTATTTTTAATTTTTTTTTAAAAGAAAGCTGTGCTACGTGGTACAACTGTCCCAGCTGTGCTGGCTTGTGGCAGCAGCTGAAGAGGCAGTTCCAGTTGCTGCTGGGGCAGATCCTAGTTAACTTAGATCACAAAAAGTGCTGCTTTCCTTGCAAGCAGCTTGATATAAATTCTGCTCCATGTCCCACAATCACCTGGGCTGATCAGAAATAATAGAAATGTCAGATTAGCATTGTTGGACAGCAAAAAAAAAAAGTCATTTCAAGCTTCCCATGTTCCTCAGACAGATAAACACTGGAAGATGATGTG
>NW_010337686.1:12500-20529 GCF_000700745.2 Antrostomus carolinensis | reverse complement strand
GTAAACAGGTTTTTTTCCGATATTTGTTAGTGGGAGGAATGCGGAGTGTTCAGCTCCAGCAGGAAACTCAGCTTTCAAGAATGGGAAATAGGGTTTTCTTTCCAATTTAGTGATGACTGGGTACAGATACAGAACTGGAACACTCCATATCCTGTGCTGCTGTAACCCCACATCATAAATAGAGCAGAATATCTGACTTAAAAAGAATAGAGCGGAATATCTGACTTAAAAAGCAGTGAACCAAAGCTGTTGGAGTTATCTGTGCCTACAGTTGTGTATAGGTAGCAGAGCCTGAAGTAATTTTTTATAATTATGCACCTCTGAAAAATAAAATCTAAGTGTAAACCTTGGCATACTCTTAACTATAATAGTGTGAAAAACACTGTTCCGAGGAGACAAAAAAATGTGTATTGGTGCATTTTGGACTATTCCCATATGACCTGCACAGGCAACATGAGAAGTGGCAGCATAACTGTAAACAGAGAGGCCAAGGACCCTGAGCCTCTGCTTCACAGGCTGCTCCAAACACCACTGGTGTTATTCACAGAAAAAATTACTGTCAAAAAAAAAACCCCACTTGGTAGAGCTGTAATAAATCCAACAGACTGTCTCTTCCTTGGTATGTTAGATGGAGGCTGTATATTAAATAAAATAACCAGGATGCTTTGGTTTGTATTTTGAGAAAGGCCAAGATTTAAATCCCACAGTTGCTTTGTGAACATGTGTCTATATATGTATATTTTTTTCCTCATTATGAGGGATTTCTGCTTCCCAGTGGCTGTCAGATAGCTCTCTCCATTCCGACTTTTGGGGGGCCGGGAGGGGAGGTTTACAGACTTAAACCTTTTAGTGTTGATAAAGCAATTGTTGCACTGTCCAGGTCTGTTCATTTTGACACACATATTCCAGTGCCAAGTAAGAAAATGTATTTTTGAAATGAAAAAGATCCAACATTTTCCTGTCTCTGTAGGAAAAGTACCAAAACCTGGGTTAGGACAGTTAAATGTGTTTGGTGTTACTGAATTACATTGAATAATCCAACCCTAAAACCTTTAACTGCCATAAGAGTTGGAAATACAGCGTTACATATTACTGTGGTTATCTGTTTTCAGGAGAAAATTCATCTCTTCAGGCTTTGTGAAATAGATTAACCCGTAGGTTAGTTTTATTATACAGATTCAGATCTATTAGCACAGTTTGCCCAAATGTAGGGACTCGGGTTGAAGTATTTGTATATCCCCAAATCAAGCTATTCTTGGAGGCTGAAAATGGGGGTGGTGAGACAACCAGAATACAAAAAGACTTAAAAAATTAGATACTTATATTTTTGTGAAGAGGATTTGTTCAAGGGGGGGATCTCATTTGCTTTGCAACCAGGGAGCTCTGCCATTAGGGCAGTTAATGACAAAACAAGGGGAAATGGGTTTAAGCTGAAAGAGGGGAGGTTTAGATTAGATATTAGGAAGAAGTTCTTCACTGTGAGGGTGGTCAGACACTGGAACAGGTTGCCCAAGGAAGTTGTAGATTCCCCCTCCCTGGAAGTGTTGAAGGCCAGGTTGGATGAGGCTTTGAGCAACCTGGTCTAGTGGAAGGTGTCCCTGCTGATGGCAGGGAGGTTGGAACTGGATGAGCTTTAAGGTCCCTTCCAACCCAAACCATTCTATGATTCTATGATCAGCATTTCCAGGTGATGTCTTCCCTACCCAGGAGCTGTGAATGGGCACAGAAAACTTATCAGGTGCAGCCAAGAATAAGTTGAAAATAGTTCAGGAATGTCTTAATTGTCCCCTACCCCTCAGGCTTCAAGTTGTCTCCCAAATGCTGTCTGTATAGATTCTGTATGTTCTTTAGCATCCCCCTGAGGGGTGGGCTGTATTTATATACCATTGCTGTGCTCATGTTTGGCTTCATGGATGTGTTTTTATTATTTTATATATTTTGAATGTACAGTAACTGTGAAGAAATTAACAACATGGAAGCAAGTTCTCCCAAAGTAAACTCATTTTAATGTGGGTAAAGGATTGTTGTTTCCTGATTTCTGGGCATTAAATAAGTTTATCTTCACATGGCAATTTTCAAGATTCGTTACAGCAAAATTTTTTTACTTCCTTTTGCTCTAATCCCACTAACATAAAAGAGAGGATACTATATACCTAGAATACTCATAAGGAAATAATACAATTTTACGTAGAGTGAACGTAGAATTTAAAGAAACAAACACTTCCTACATTTTTTTGGGTAGGAGAGGATGTGTGCTATTAAGGATGTAGTTTTTCCATTTCAACTTGCAGAAGGCAAAAGGAAAACTCCATCTTTAAATGTCAAAGCAGTGAACTGGAGTTATTTTGATTATAAGAGGTATGTAAAAGCTTAAAATATAAGAAATACCATAATGTTGTTCAGATTAACTACTAAATCTGGTATTTCCAGTAACTGAAGTTAGTCTCTTCTACCACACTATATGAATAAAGCCACATATCACAGATAAAACAAAGACAGACTGGTGGTCTGGTCTTACCGAAGGCAGATAATATATAAAAGGTAGAGCAGTTCTTGAGCACAAATAGATTATAAGGAAATTTCTAATTATTATAATGATCTAAGAGGTACAGTATGGTCTTGCACTGAAGTAGGGAGATATCAGTCAAGGAAATCTTGACAAAAAATAGACCCTCCTCAGGAGTCCAAATATTCACCTGGAAACTGGATGTCCTGGATGAAGGTTGACAGGTCTGGTTGTACCAGGAGCTGCTGAGATTTTATGAACATACTCATTTTTCATACATGTTCTGATTACCTCAAGTGAAATATGGGAGAGTTGACTCACTCTTAATTCTCTTCTTGTTAACTACCAAATAACAGTTTGTCATAGTTAGTTGTTTTTCTTCATTTTAAAAATTCATGAGGCTTCAAATCAGGGTACAAAGTTACCACTAAGATGAAGCATTTCTATCAGCAGGACAAAGCAGAGTCCAGGACATCATGGGATGAGGAACCTTTAACTCCTCAGGTACCTGTTTGGGGACAAATACAGCAAAAGACTTACAATGAGCTGACGTTTTGTGACATGGGGAAACGGGGGGAAGAAGTTCTCAGATTTTTAGTCTGATTTAGTGGTGTTGAGTCGTGATATGAAGCTGTAAAATAGAGTAAGTGTGAGTGACTGTGGAAGTGATGATCCACAGTGCCCAAGAAGAAAGAGGAAAATCTGCACAGTGAAACAATGCCCTTCAGGAAAACAGATTTTAATAATCTCAGGTGGGTAGTTGAGCTCTAACAGGAGGGAAGTTTAAGACTAACCTGCTGAGATCCATCACTAATCAAAGGGAAGGAAAGTTACAGCATAGGGAAGAGAAAGAAGATGGGTGAAACCTGCATGGCTGTGTCACCAGCAGGACATTCAAGGACCTTAAACACAAGGAAGAAAGGAGAACAAGGGCAGCTCACCTCAAAAGACAGAGTAGAAAAGGAGCAGTGCTAGCCTACAAGGATGAAATAAGGAAGTAAGGCACAACCTAAGATGGAACTAGCAAGAGACGTACAGAAATCGATTGGTAAGTACATTAGTAATGAGAGGAAGACCAAGTAAAGCGTTTGGTCTGCTACTTGAGGGAAGCAGGGAGCTATTAGCAAATGAGACTGAAGTGTTCAATGACTTTTTGCATTTGTTTTCAATTAAAAAAATCAAAAGTGAGCAGATGGTTAGCACAATTAATACCAGAAGAAAATGGATAAGATCTCAGCCTAGGAGATCTACTGTTAGAGTCCTGCCTCTTTTAAAAGGCCTGATTATTTTAATCTGAGGATACTTAAGGGACTGGCTAAAGCACTTGTAGTCACACCAGCAGACACTTTTGAAAATTCACAGAGGCTGGGCAAGCTCTTGAATCAAACAGGGAGAAGCACGTAGCCTCTACTGTTAGTGGAGGGGCCTCAGGTGAAGGACAAAATGAATCTAGGAAATGGTAGGACTTGGATGGTAACATGGAAGGGTGCAGCAACTGTTGTGGATCTGGCAAATTATGGCTTTATCAATTTACTTTTTGCATATCAGGCTTTTTACATAAGTGAGTAGAGGAAGACTGGACATCCTCCAATGATATTCTTCCTGCCATCTGGAGAAGTGGCTTGAGCTAACACAGTTCCTATGCAGGTGGCATCAAGGTAGGAGGGAATGGAGGTGTACTACAAGGTAGAGTCAGTGTTTAAAATAATTCTTTCACATTGACAAAACAGTCTCAAATAGAAGAAATGCAGCTGAAAATTGTCAAATCAATTGTCTTTATCAAAGACTCATCAGCCACCAAATACAAGATAGATAACTCACAGGTAGCCTTCCAGCAGGAAGGGACCTGCAGATGGTCAGTGCGAGTTGATGTGTGAAAAGCCCAATGTATGAGGGGGAAAGAAATGATCTGTCGAGTTGCCTATGCAGAAGAGATTTAAACTGAAGATTTAAACTGAAGCAGGAAGGTTCTTGCCTGGGAATCACAAAACCTCTGCTGATGTTCTGGAGCAAAATGTCCAAAAAGGCTGGAAAGGGAGAGTTGTGGGCAAGAGCTGAAGAAGGCTGTTGGGAAAGGTGCTCGTGCATTTGATTCTCTATTGGCCTGACTGCTTTCATGGAATTCTTCCTGGAGTCATTTTTTCCTTATTTTTCTGTAATTCTGTGGTTTCTGTGTTTAGTTGATTGGCTGGATTAGCACCTTCTACAGGTTAGTTGGACTTGCTTTGATGTGTTCTTTCTTATTGAGATAGCATTTATTTGAACCAAAAATGCGACTTTATGACTAGGCCAAAATGACATTTTGTGTTCAATTTCCTAGCTGTTAAGCTTGTTGCAAGGAAGCTTAAAAGTTTTTAAGAAGTATTAAGAAAAAAAAAAAATCACCAAAACCCCAAAAAAACCAGTCAAGGAGACAGTGTAAGAGAATTTTTTTTTATTAGATTATTGTGCTAGTGATTACTTAGTACATAGAAATTCTGAAATGTATCTTGGTATGTAGATAATGTATCTTAAATTATCTGGTGTTTAGGTTCACGTGGAGTTCTACTTAAAATTAGACATGAATATTTTATGATAGATTACCATGTACATCACTGTGTAACTAGTTTACTTTCTGGAGTTACTGTGCACAAATACCAGTAGTATATAATTCTATCGTAAAGTGCATAGAAAATATGTTCCATCTACATTTATTGAGCCTATCATAAATAAATATGGTACCTTTCTTTATCATCAGTATTAAAAGCCATGTGACTTCTTTATTGTCACAGGAAGAACATGACATTTAAAGCTTTAACAGTCTTGGCTGTGTCTTCATTTTGGCTGAAGTTGATCATCCAGACCAATAATACTTTTTATTTACTGCCACGGTGGAGTTCCACATGTGTGAAGTCTTGAGTCGATCTGAAGTTTCTAAGAGAGATACCACAATGAAATTCTGCTAATTTTCAATTAAGAAAAAGATTTAATTAAAATTCTAAATGTAAAATAAAGGGTTTAATTGGGAAAATATTAGAAATAACTAGGAAGTAACAGTAACGGCAATTTTTGTTGTGATAGGGAATAGTGGGGAAGTCTCCTCATATATATGAGACAGTCTAATGCTGGTCAGCATCATGGTGCTTGGGGAACTGCTAAGAAATATTCTGCAAAGAATGATAAACAGCTCATCTGTTACTGGAGGTAAATTTTATGTCTGCTCTGGGCTGGAAGCCTCCTTCGGTCTCTAGGCTGAAAATGCAAAGGGCATCCATTGGTAAGTTGAGCATGAGCTTGTCTTCAGGGGTGGTGGTTGGATGTTTTCTGAGCTTCCTCTTCTGCTTGTTGAACCAATCTGAAAATTATCTGTTCCTGTAATTACGTTATTTATTTAGAAATGAACTAAATGAGGTAAACATCTGCATTGCTTCTCACAAACCTGGCTGGTTTTCCTGCATTGTCTCACCGGGGTGGCGAGGGCTGGGAGACCCTGGGGGTGCCAGTGCCCTCTCTCCTCTGGGAGACAGTGACCACCACCAAGAACACTGCCACAGCTTTGCGGGAAGAATTAAATACAAGTAACTGTAGGATATAAAGATAATATTCACTAACACCACAGTTGTGTCTGTGGGTATCAGTCTGGCTTCTGTTAGGCTTGAGAGACGTTTGTTAATCCTTCTTTGGTCCAGTGTAATTGCACCTTATTTAGAAATAAATTATTTCTGCTTTTATATCTTTCAGTTGATTTTTACCTTGTTCCAGGCTTGAGCGGGTTTTGTTTCCTAGAAATATCTGCTTCACTTCTGTAATGTTTAATCCAAGGAAAAATTTGTGTTGGTTGTGTCTCAAATATGATTCTCTTTGTATAGCCTGGATACAGGAGTTCAGGAGTCCTTACGTGACGTGGTGTACCCCCATGCCACATGGAGCACCCCGCTCTGTCACATGGTCCTTATTTATTGACAGAGATTTTATTATATCCTATAAAAGCATAAGAAATGCTGGACAGAAAACCGAATCATCACAACCCCACCAGTCTCAGGCTCATCCTTCCATGTGTTCAACCTTGGCTTTTCAAAAACTGTGTCATCCCACATCCACTGCATACACCCCAGTAACTCCATGTAATGCAAACTGGTCTTTGGTGACTTTCAGGTGGCATTTGGTCCCCTGAGGTTATCAACCAGAGTGTCCTTCAGAGATATCTATGATTTTCTCAAAACCTCTCTCCTCTTCCTCACTCCCAAACAAAAAGTCTCCAGATGTACTTGAGACCCTCTTTTCCACAAAACTACAGGAATTTACATTTGCTAGGAATGGCTTTGCATTCCTTTTGCTCTGGATATTAAATTCTGTGGGTTTCCCTTTCCCCTTGGCATTTCCCATAACGTTTCCTGTGGGTTGACAGATGTGAGCAGAGCATTGCTTCTCAACGGGGGCAAGCTGCAGGAAAGCCTCCTTCTTACAGTCCTGAGCATTGAAGGCTGTTGCCATGTTCCTGTTAGTCAAAGTAAATACAACCAGATATTTATCATGGGAATTGAGGCCACTCTTAATTTTCTGTAAGTCAGTGGCTTTCTTGTTTTTTCCATTAAAACGAGATCCAGTACTGTTAGCACTTTGTATTCTGAAGGAGAAGTTTGCTGTTCATAGAGATTCCACAAAAATCTTGTCTTTTATCCAACATAATGCTTTTTATAATGTTGCCCAGGTTCCTCTATAGTTGTCCATGAAACACTTTTCTTCTGCACTGGGGTGTGTTTAAGGTGCCTATTCCACTCCAATGCCTTGTTTTTCATTGGAGATAAACTCGTTTAATACCTGCCCTCAAAAGGCAAACCTTTATGCTCTGTGTTCTTCTCCCCTCTTGTATTTACAGTGGTGGTTAACCACCTGGTCAGTTGATTCAATTTGCTAATCCAAGGAAAAAAAACAAATAAACAAACATAAAAATAAACCCCACCAAAACCCAGCCTTGCTTCCCTCCATTTTCCCTAAATTACACAGTTATAATTTGATTTTTCTGGTGGCTATGACCTATCAAGACAATGTAATACTCCTCATCTTTTTAAGGGAGGAAAGGGAGTTTTCTTCTCTTTTTATTTATTTTTATTTTTTTTTTTTTCCAACTTGGATTAATCTAATCTAAAATAAGTGAAAGAAATCTCTGGAGACCGCATGAAAAACATATCCTAACATTGTGTATGCTCTTGAAAGAAGTCTTGTTCGAGCCCAAGGTTTCCTGACACTTGACTGCAACACAAATATGTGCTACCACAGTCCTTGCTATTTGAGTGGCCGCTGCAATAAGAGCAGAATTCGGTATTGTCACAGCCGTATATTACAGCCCTGGAAATTCCGTGTAGTTCATTGGTCCGTGACCAACAAAAATCCCTTTGGACTAACAATTAATCAGGCTCTGGTGAGCCTTTGACTAGCAATAGTTGCAGATGTCACCTCATGCAAGAAGTTGAGGCTTGGCCTCAAAAAGAAGAGAGGAAAAAAAAAAAAGCTTTTTTTTTAAGACTTGATGGCTTGACATTT
>NW_010337686.1:0-7500 GCF_000700745.2 Antrostomus carolinensis | reverse complement strand
AATGATCCTAATTTGTATAATGCTTCTGCTGGATATTCTGCTTAGTTAGGTATGCGTTTAAACAATATTTTGACAATATTTTACTTGTTTTGCAAAGCGTACCTATTCTCCGGGCGGTTTGTGCTTATGTGTACGTAAGTCAGGTTTGTAACTTATTCAAACAGACCTAAAACAGGTTAAAAAAAAAGGTAAAAGTCAGCTTCAAGTGAAAATTGAAACCACATTTAAATCCTGAAATGAAGATCATGGTTAATCGTGTTCTTTTAAAATGTCCCCTGGAGAACAGCGTGACAAAAGGAAACATTGCTTTGAATATGCCAAATTTAAAAGGAATCGACCTGGATTTACTCACCAAAAACTATTGTTTCTGCTGCCAACTCATACAGCAATGTGTGCTGGAATAAAACCTGTGCCCTGGGAGGGAAAACTTCTTAGAGGCACTTTTAGTCTCTGAAGTGGCCGGAAGGAAAAGACACAAGGTTTTGAGGTGCAAGTCCACTTTATCTCTAATGAATATATTGATGGGTGTTTAAAATTTGGTCCTTTGTTTTGCAGCTCCCTCTGCCCTGCATCACAGCCCGTTAGCATCCCTGCCTGCAGAGCGATGCAGAAGGCCAGGACCTCGTGCTGAATGCTTTATTTTATATATAATAAATTGCTGTTATTGTTCATTAATTTCTGTCTTCAAAATGCCACGTCAACCCTCCCAAGGAGCTGGCGGTGCCAGTGTCCCCTGGACAGCTTCTCGCCATGGTCCGGTGTGAGTTCCTCAGGAAATTACAGGTGCAGGGAAATGCAGAATTAGAAATATATCTGATGTTGCAATACTTGTGAAGCTATAGCTTTGTTGATGACAGGACAATTCCGTTTTTGACAGTTTAATTTACTGTTGCCAGTGGACAAGAGCAAAAGGAGAAGGTGGGGTTAGCCACCTGCCCCCTCGCGCTGTGTTTCACATGCTAGGTTGCAAAATCATGACTCCCTCAACCTGTCGTGCTCAAATGAGAAGGTTTTCAGCTGGGGAAATGGAATACATCAGTGCAGGTAATATTGCCTGACCTCATAAAACAAAAGGAAACATTGCAGATTCTGACAGCCATTATGAATCTTGTATCAGCATCCAAATGGCTCTGAGCCGAGGTACAGTACATGTTTGTAATAGGGGAAAAAAAAACCAAAACAAAAACAACCAAAAAACCAAAACCCAAGGTTGCCACATTGACTTGCAATATGGAACAAAAAATGACTTGTCAGTAATTCGTTCTGGGATGTTAAAGAGGCTGTTGGTTTTACGGGTACGTACCCGGCGCGTGCTGAGCCTGGAGCGGCGCGCGAAATCGGTGCGCTCGCCGAGGTGGTCTGCTGGGCTTGGGCACGGGCATGGGCTTGGGCAGAGGTGGGATTAAAGGACTGCAGATTTCAGGCAAGCTTGGTTGGTTCAGAAATCACTGAGCCTTTCTAATCACACACGCCATGAAAGTGCACGTTCTCTCGCTCTTAAATCAGATAATTTTGGTTTTGAAAGCCTTTGGTTTACAGTGTTTTATTGAAAACTCTTGACTTCTGCTGACTGTACACCCAGGGGTCAGACTGTACACCCAGTTATAATTTTATTTCTATTTAAAGAAGTGATTTTATTGATTACAATTGTTCTCTCCAATTACATATTAACTTTTCCTTAGCTCTTAATGTCTTGATTTCTCATGTTTTTCCTTATTTGATACTGTACGTTCATCCATCTCATTCCTATTTTCCTTATTTGATACTGTACATTCATCCATCTCATTCCTCTTTGGGTTTTCTTGTGTTCTTTATTTTCAGAAAGTTCTGAAAACAGACATTATCAGAGTGATTTAGTAAGCCAAGTAAATTAAGGATGGAGTCAGTCGTTAAACGCGTCTATTTGCGCTCTTGAAATGCCTGGAGTTTCTTGCAGACTTTGACTGGTTGGGCTGTATTTGATGATAAAGTAGTTCTTGGAAAAGTCTGTTAATCAGTAACTGTTTAAGAAATCCCTCTTTTTTCTCTAGATTTTTAAAATATTTTCTGTGTTAAAGAATTCTTGTTGCTATTTTGAAGAGACAGAGGCTTTTACACCGCTTCTCTGGTGGTGGTAATGTCAGGTGAAGGTCCTTCTTCCTCTGCCCTTGGAGGAAGACTGTTCCCTTCCATGCTTTTCAGTGCTATGGAGAATCACTTTGAATTTCTAATTCTCAGTTGATGAAAAAAACCATAAACTTCAATCTTCTGTGTCTTCTCCTCTTCCAAGTTTCCTTTTTTTGGGGGGGTGTAGCTGTAGTGCTCAGTGTCACTGCATAGACCATGCTGGACCGTGCAGTAGCTTCATCTCAGGCTGGATGATGGAGAACATTGCTAAGATTTTCTTTAGCTCTTTGGGGAATAAAAGCTCTTTTTGCCTCAGCTAATTGGGCTGGCGTATGTGTGGGCAGGT
The DNA here is from genome assembly GCF_000700745.2 of Antrostomus carolinensis. Classification (NCBI taxonomy): domain Eukaryota; kingdom Metazoa; phylum Chordata; class Aves; order Caprimulgiformes; family Caprimulgidae; genus Antrostomus; species Antrostomus carolinensis. The sequence goes on along the minus strand of NW_010337686.1, from coordinate 5,048 downwards.
TATCCTCTCACGCCGGCCGCCGCGGTGATATTTACCCATCTCCCCCTCCTCAGATGGAGCTTCGCACACACCGCCCTGTGCTCTCTTTGTGTTTGCTGGAACTTGAGTGCACTTGAATTAAATTGCAGCTCATGAATACGATGAGAGCGTTGGGACGTTGAAAGGAAACAAAGCTGGTGGGGTGGGCACGTCCATGGCACATGGCACCCATGACCCACCAGGAACTGGGCACCTCCGTGTCCTCCTGCTCTAACCCAGGGAGAGGTGCAGGGGTAACAGTGGGGAGAAACAGTTTGAAAAGGCAAATATGGGAACTGAGCCAGGGAAATTAATGTTTTTTCGTTTGTTTGTTTCTTAACTGAAGATTAAGGTCTTAAAAATGTCTAAAATATTAGTTTTATTCATTAATGAGGATCATTTCTGCAAACAAAATGAAACACGTGTCTATAACTATATATATATATATATTTAAGTAGTCAGAAGGACCCTATGTAAGAAAGCAGCCTCTACAAAAAAAAAAAAAAAGGTATAAAATAAAATCTGTGACAGAAAATAAGAACATATTAAACTACATATAAGCTGCTAAAATTCAGTGAGACGCGTGGCAGATTGGATGAAAAGGTTATCCAACAAAACTGAGCGCAGTCCAGAAAGACTGAAAAATGTTAAATTACAAAAGGGTGTAAATCACAAGTTTTCATAATCAAATACTAATTTTTTTTTTTTTTAGCCACCCATGTCTTAAAATTGTCACTTTGTAGTCTACTCTTGTGGGTACAACCAGCTCTGCCACCACAGCCACCAGCAGCAGATGTGAACTTTCTGCAACCACGGAGTGGTGGCAACTCCAGATGCCCTCATTAATGTGAGCTGGTGTTTTTGAGGTAATTAAAGCACAAAGATAGTGATATAAAAAAAGGATTAAGGTTGGAAATACCCTGTTATTAACCTGTGCCTGGATGCAGTTGCTTTTCCTGAAGGAAATGGATGCACTGAGGTTTGTTGCAGGTGATTGCAACTTCTCTAGTGTCAGTGTGGGAAATCTCTGCGGTTGTCCGTTCAGATGGGCATCAGGCTACTGACTCGAACAGGCTGGTGGCACCTTTTGTATTTGTAACTATTAATAAATTGCTTTTCCATAAATTATAATTTTATATCTTCTGCTGTCAGAAGAAACAAACCTCTTTATTTAAAATATTGATAAAGATTTTAGCTGCTTTGGAACGGTGGTGCTTTTTCCAAATGTTCATTTTAAGGTTTTATTTCTCACTCACAGCTTATTTTTAGAAAACTACTCTTTTTTTATTTCTTTTTATTATTTTTTCCCCAGAAAAAAACCCCACTTTTGGTTCATAGGGATGCAGATTAACATAATGCTGGACATCCTTTTCCCCTGCAATCACTTGGGTGGCACGTTCCACATTACCGGGTGATCACACCGTTCCTTTTTAACGCCTGAAATGGTTTGCAAAGGCCACTGCAAGTTTCTCGGCTTTTCACTCCCTTTTGTGTGAGACTGTCAGCGCCTGAGCCCCAGCCATGACATGCACAGACCGGCTGGTTTTTCTCCTTCAGATCAGCGGCTCTGGACAGCTTCTCTTTCACTGGCAGCTGCTTCAACCTGCTCTGTCTTGTCATCTTCGAGTTCAATATCTGCTGCTCTGAAAGAAAAAAAAATATATATAAAAAAAAAATGGGCTGGGTTGGACCATTGTATTTGGTCTTTTGACCCTCCATGTTGCCCATGAGCAGTGAAGGATAACTTTTGACAAGCCATGTCAGATGTGACAGGCAATCTAGTTGGGTTGAGTGGAAATGTGCTGTACAAGTTTGAAGCCTTAGTTGGGGGCATTTTCCTGGTGTTCAGTGCATTTAAATTGACACCAGACTTCAGTGTTGTTCCTTGCAGAGCCCGCCGTTTCCAAAACCTGTGGTTTTTACAGCTCAAATGGAAGCCTTTCCCATCCCTTTTGCATCTCATTCCACCAGTCTAATGCAATCGAGCCCTTTCCATGTTCATTTTCCATCCCTCAGGAACACGCATTAAATTCAGTTTTCACTTATGAGTACATTTGATTTGTATTTTCTTGTCGGAGGTTATGATTTTTCTTTTCTTGCAGGAGGTTATGTTTTACTGTTCCGTGTATTTCTGTGTTTCCTGAGGTCACCTGAGTGTGATGTGATAGACAACTCCGAGTGCAGTTACACTAGAAGTTGTTGAATATTGCAAATTATTCAAAGAGTGTTGAAAGAACCTTACTAACCTTGAAACTGCTTTTATTTCCAAATTAATTATTCAGAAATTTTGATAGTAGAACTTTTGTGGGAAGCACAACATTGCATTGGCTTCTGTCAAGATCTGTTCTTATTCTATTCCTTCATTAATGGGCTGTGAGATGTAGTTCCACTTTTATTCAAATTAATTCTCATTATGGATGTGAAAAGCTTGCATTTAATGTCCTCCCTGGTAGCTTTATTGAAACCCAAAGTCTATCAGTGCTGGTGACCTGTCTCACTCTGAATTTCTGCTTTCTCTTACCTGCAGTGAGCATCCTGAGGACCCACCTCCTGCCCACTAACGGCTTTCCTGGCGTGGTTCTCCTCTTACCCCCCTCAGATCAATTGGACAGCAGCAATAAATGACAAGGAATGACCTTCCAGACCTTCCAGTCCACTCCAGCCTGCTCTCCCAGGCGATACCTTCACTCCCTTTGCTGTGTTTTCATTCCCCATCCCTCGGGTCACAGGAGGCCTCTGGTTTGTGGTTCTGTGGGTTTCCAGCTGGCTTCTCCCAGCCACCACTTACAAGTCAAAAATGCCTATTTTTGTCCCCTCCTCACTGCCAAACCACATTCTTCATCATCTTCTTGCCCTTTTTAGCTCTTAGTACTTGGATAGTCTGAAGTTGAAAATGATACAAGTTACGGAAATGAGTCTTTGGCCTTTTTTTGTGTTAAATTTCAACTGTGGAAATGTCTTTTTTTTTCTTGCACAGCTGCAAGTGTAAGTGATAGGGGCTTTTTTAGCATCTCTGCTCGAGCCAGTGTGGTGGGTTGAACCTTGGCTGAATGTCAGGTGTCCACCAAGCAGCTCTATCACCCTACTTCTCAACAGGATGGGGGGGGGAGAAAATAAGATGGGAAAAAAATCCACAAAACAAAACAAAAAACCTCATGGGTTGAGATAAAGGCTGTTTAATAGAAACACAAAGCAAAGCGTGTGCGTGGAAGCAAAAAAAACCCCAAAATATTATTCTCTACTTCCCATCAGCAGGTGATATCTGGCCACTTCCCAAGAAGCAGGGCTTCAGTGCACGTAGCGGTTGCTCCAGAGGATAAACGTCCTAAATAACAAATACCAGTTTTAAAAACTGAACTGTAACTGTGTTTAGAGAAATCTTAACCTCGTTTAACTTTACACGCCTTAGTGAACTGCAGCAACTCTTGGCTTCTCTTTCTGTGTTTGTAATGGTCCCAACCCATAAGCTCTTCTGGAAGAAGAAAGTTCAAGACTCACTCTGGTTCTGGTTTTGAAAGCATTTTTGGAATGCTGTAGTAAAACTACACAATTTGGAAATAACAGTTCCGTTTCTCTTCCTTTAGAGAAATTTTTACCAAAGACTTCCCTTGTCTGGAGTGGCTGTGACTGGGGCATCTCTTTAATCATTTAAGTCCCTGCCAGCTTTCTTCCTAGCATTTTAATTCCCTTAAATCACAATTAATTAAATAATCAGTCATTCGTAAGAATAAAGGTTCTTTCTTGCCACGAGCAAATAACAATCCCTCATTTTTCAAAGCTTCCCTCCTCTTGCCCAGCGCAGCAGGGGAAGGTGCAGTCGTCTTTCCTGGGTGCTTCTGTGCTTTCCTGATATTCCCAGAAGGATGTAGTGAAACAATCTCCGTACTGTTTCCATTTCAACTTCCGAATCCTTTAGGAAATGTGTAATTTGAAGTGTTTTAAAGAGAATTTATTGATAAATGAGGAATTCTTTCATGGATGTTGTTTCAGGTGTGGAACACTTGCCCTCTCTGTCTGCCCATGTCTTCCAGGGATTTGTCATTCAAAAGTTTCCTATATCCTGGTTTGTGAAGAGGTTCCCTCCTTTCACACCTGTTAACTATCTGAAGGATGGTTTCATTGCCTGTCTAAATAGCAGTTTTTATGTAAAACCCCCCAAAAGTTAGTACTTGGGGGAAATAATAGATCCTTACTCAGCACAAGAGTTAATTGAGGTCTGTTGGGGTGTCCTGGTGAAACGTGCAGGTGTTAGAATCATAGAATCATAGAATGGTTTGGGTTGGGAGGGACCTTAAAGCTCATCCAGTTCCAACCCCCCTGCCAGCAGCAGGGACACCTTCCACCAGACCAGGTTGCTCAAAGCCTCATCCAGCCTGGCCTTCAACACTTCCAGGGAGGGGGCATCCACAACTTCCTTGGGCAACCTAAGGAATTGTTCTGCTGGTGGTTTGCTTGATCCTCTGTGATGGAATGAGTTAAATCATTTACCAAAGTAAAACACTTAGTCACACAAGGTGGAAGAAAATGCTCAAACAAAGCAGATACTTTTCTTGCCTACCTTTCTGGATGAGCTGTGTCTTTAGGAAACTAAATCTCTTCTGGTTTTGGTATAAATAAGAAGAAGACTACCCGAGATGGATGTCTGTTTAAAGCTGTTCTGTTACAACAATAGGAGAATTATTTGAAATTTCAGGTTAGTATTTCACAAAACATGATTCTTACTCTCCGGGTCTAGAAGACATCTCTGCTGGTTTCCATGCTACGTTCTATAGTGCGGTTCAGACATCAGGAAGATAATGGAAAGGATGTGCTTTGTTTGGATAGGGAGGAGCTCTGATGGGGGCTGTACAGCGGCCGTAGGACTTCGTGGGCAGAATATAGGCTGTGCAGGGAAAATAGGTTGGGGTGTAGCATGAAACTTCATTATAGGAACTAGTTCTGTCTACTAAAAACGCAGAAACAATATCATAAAACTTAAAGGGAACTTCTAAATTTCTCAGGAACAAGTCTTGCTGGGGTTTTTCTTTTTT
>NW_010337685.1:65419-76217 GCF_000700745.2 Antrostomus carolinensis | reverse complement strand
CACTGTTGGCAGCTTCACTACACAATTTGCAAAGTCAGACGAATGTATGAGACTTGAACTGGTTTTATGTGTGCTTGGCATCAAAGAGCACATAAGAAAAGCAAGTATTTGAAGGCATTAAGTCAAATCATTATCACGGCATTTCAGAAGCTTTCGATGATTGGTACAGTTTTGCTGAAGGTGGAAGTTTGGCAGTCCTGTTTTGCCTGGGTTGACTCAAATAGGTGGGATTCTTCTCCTCTAACTTTAGTTATCTCAGTGTGAGGAGGCTGCTGAGGCTCTAAGGTTGTCTTTGGAGATCTTGTCAATAGTCAGTGCAGTTCAAAGTGCAATTTAATTGACTGAATGTGGACATATACTTCAGAGTGGGATAAACTGCATAATGGACATCATTGGTTGTCTGCCTGCTTGCCACATATGCAATCAAGCTCAGTCTTCTTACAGTACAATCTATTTCAGCATCTCATTCTCTTTACCACTAGAAAGATGACTTTTCTTTAACAGCCAACTCCAATCCACCACAGTGCAGCTAAAGCCTCTGACTTCTTATCCCGTGATATGACACCGACCTATAAAATCATGAGTGCCATTGGGGACAAAATGTAAGACATGATTGCCCACAGTCTTTTCTAGTACAAGAACGTCAAATTATCATGAAACTCTATGAAAGAAATAGGTTCAAGGAAGCGTACAGATGTAATTCTCCATGCAACATGCAAGACTTGTAATTCAGTTACGAAACCTCTCACTGGGGGATGTTGTGACCACTGAAAGCTTAGGCAGGTTCAAAAAGCACTTAGAGAAATACACGAATAAAAATCCCTTGATGATTAATAAATTCCAGTAGGCCCTTTCTGGTTTAGGAAGTCCTGGAAGTACAAGTTACTGGAGGCTGAGAATATCGATGGAAGTATTACTGTGTGTTTGACCTATTATGATTTTCCTTGGTTCGTTTGCCATCAGTAACTCCCAGAGACTGGGCATCCATGTGCCTGCACTGAGTTTGTCTTAATGGTACGTTGCTCCAATTCAGTCTATTTTTCCTTGTAGATGATGTCTTCTTAGCTTCTGAGAACCTTCTTGCCATCTTCTTCTGTTCCACACCTTTCTTGAAGAGCAGGCTCCAGGCTGGACCTCATCTCACAGGTAACTAGTGATAGAACAAGAGGAAATGACCTCAAGTTGTGCCAAGGGAGGTACAGTTTGAATGTTGGGAAAAATTTCTTCACTGAAAGGGTTATCAGGCAATGGAATGGGCTGCCTAGGGAGGTGGTTGAGTCCCCATCCCTGGAGGTATTTAAAAGACGAGTAGATGAAGTGTTTAGAGATATAGTTTAGTAGTTTATAGGTACAGTTGGACTTGATGATCTCAAAGGTCTTTTCCAACCAAATGATTCCATGATTCTATGATCCATTGGTACCAAGCTGACACTACACACAACAAGCTGACACCATGACACCACACACAACAGGTTGACCTCACCTTTTTTTTTTTTTTTCCCCACTCTTTGCTATTATTTCTATACCCCAAAGTTCTGTTTCCTTCCGGTATAAGTATTTCTCGTGAACAGACTCAGGCTGGTGTAAATCTATGGTACGCAAAACAATGTGATATAAGAACATCTGCTCTGCCAGCATGCTAATAGGGGAAGGAAAGGGAGGGATTTAAAGTTCTGAGAATGTTCCAGGTAAAACCATTCCTGTGAAGATGTGGCTGTCCAACCCTAGTTGCCCTCACCATATCCCTCTCCATCCCTAGTAAACGTAGCTGGTACACTGTACAGATGGGACAGAAATATCAATTATACAGTGAAAGGACCAGTGGACTGTTATAGGATATCTGCATTTAATTCTTGTAGCTATTAGATACTTGATGTATGATCTCCCTCTCCTGATCACTGAATTTATACAATGCCTATGCCTCCACATCTGACTTGCCTGTTGGGCTCATCAGAGACCCTGAGTACTGGGCCCTCTCTATGCTGCTGTTAGTCTTATTTCTAATTTGTTTCTGATGTTTTATTCAACGAGATCCCAAGCCTGGAGCTCTTGACACTTCATGAGGTGTAAGATCTAAATCCAGATTTGAACCTTTAGGCTTGGAGCCATTTTTCAGTTATGAGACAGATATTACTTGCATATAATTTCTTACTTCAGAATTATATGATCCTCTGAATTAGCATAGGTCTAATGAAGAACATTTATTTCAGGATACTTTCTAATAACTCCCAGCTACACTTTACAGCAGATGTTATGTTCTAACAAATACCCTCTATAGAAGCATTACCTTCCAGTGCTTCTGAAATCCTTTAGTGGATGGAATATAATTATAAGGAAAAAAGTATGTAAAAGTATAATGTATAATTATATGTATACATGTATATATGTATGTATACATGTATGTATACATATATTTATACAAAAGTATATGTATAATTATAAGGAAAAAAGTATGTAAAAGTTGTTGTGAGGTATTTTCAGACCTGAACCTCTTGATTGTTGTGATGATTTGTATTCAGACATGTTATGTTTGCTAAAGAAAATCTTAAAATAAAAGTGAGCAAAATACTTTACTTCAGGGACTAGCTGGTTGGCTGTGAAGTGCCAGACTGCTCTTTAACTTTTCTTGGCTTGTACAGGCTCATCACTTGCTAGAGTGCACTTAAATGCTACATTTTTGGCAGAAAATTGAGCTGATTTTGTTAGCAGGGTGCCTGGACTTTGAGGGTGCCAGACAGTTGCTCTGTCATAGGCGTCTAGTGCCATTTCAGATGTGCCTGAGTATCATGCTACCATGCTCAGCTTCTAGCCACACGTCCAGAAAGGCATAGGTCCAATGTAGCCAGTCTTAGATTAATGTCTCATATACCCTGGGCACTTCAGATGGCCCCAGGCATCTATGTCAAGCTAAGTGAAAAAAGGTCCTAACTCTTTCTCACAGGAATTCAGTTGATGAATGATTGATTTAGGAGCATTCTACTGAAATACACAAGTAAAGAAGGCAATTAAAAACATGATCCGTTTTCTTCATTGAAATGTTGATCTCCAGGTGTTTGCTCACCCTTTTGAACTCTAGCCTGCAGTACCCTGTAATCATTAGTTTTCAGAGTTGACAGTCTATATAAGGAAATCATACAAACCCCCTCACTCCAAGGCTGTCTGTTGCTCATTGAAAGTGCAGGTTATGGCTTGGGTTCATACGTCCCTCTCACTTTCCAATCTTAAACTTGCAGTTAGAAATAAGATGGTTTTATCAGGTATAAACTGAAATCCTGCGACATAATTCTCCTGGAAGGCAAAAAATTAATTGATCAATTCTCTGACACCCAAAAAATGCTCTTAATCATGTCTAGTGGAGACAACATCCTGTCTTCTTTTGTGTTTTCACTGATGATTTCTACCATGATCTTTCATGATTAGCCATCTCCCACATTCTAGTCAACTACGCTGGTTTCCTCCTTTCCCCAAAACATTGATTGGCCTCCCTCCCCCTCAAGGAAATGAATTTTATGTTGGTGGGGGAATTGTTTTAGACTGAGGAAACTGTGGGCTGTCCAGATGCTGACAGACTAAACGAGCACTGTTGAAAGGGGTTTTTGGGGCTCCTTCTCTGTAACCACCCCCTGCAGCTACTGTCCCATGAAAGTAGAGCTGGCAATTGTAGGGTTTAAATTGTTGCACAGCAGCGTGATCTGGGGGATAAGCACCTAGCTCAGGAAATCTGGGACCTTCTGCCCTTCGATAGCACAGAGCAAGTTCTCTGCCTCAGTTTCCCCTTTTCCCACAGAAGGAAAATGCAGTGTTGGCGTGGGTTATTTCCAAGCTGACAGTTTAAGGATGGAAGAAGTCATTCCATAAATTACCTATGGATTTACTACAGGGGACTCTGTTCTTTCACCCACTTGCAGAGCCCAAGCAACAACACAGAGATTTCTTCTGTGTGGATTCTCTAAGGTCTATTAAGGGTTGTGTTTACAACTACAGACTTTGTAGGTGGTGATGGGTCTCCATCTTCTACCATCTGCATCTTTACGTGAAATGTGAAATACCCAGAGCCCCCAGTCTGATCTTGAAACTCTTATTGAAACTGTCCCAAAGGCATGGAGCAACAGACAGATGTGGGGCATGGCTCCACAAACCTTTTTGCTCTGTGAAATGAGGCTGAGACATGGCATCGAGCATATGCTCCAGAGAAAGTATTACCCTGTAAGGCTGAGGGACAGCAAAGATACCTCCCTCAGCAATGTGCAACACTGCAATAAACCCCAGAGGTGCTCCTGCAGGCCAACAGTCAGGCAAAGTAAGATCAGACTGAGAAATGAAACACTGATTTAATTGTTATAATGAATTGTTTCCATTGCTACTGGATTACAGATCCCCTTATGCCACTGGGCACTGTGTGCTTGGGACTGAAAGAAAAATCAGCTACAGAAGTCCATTGGCCTACTTTGAGGAACCAAAGTGTTTACAAAACCAAAGTATTTTAGCAGAGCCAGAGGTGGCTAGAAACACAGAAGGATTTGTTCTATTTGAAAAACAGAAGTGATGGGAGAAGGAACTGGGAGTTTACTTTAGCATCCAAAGGGAGTTTGGGAGTCTTTGGACCATTGGTGGGGAAAGGAATAAAATATGGTTTTCCACTGTAGACTGCCTGTGCTTCAGTCTCCATTAAAGTTCTTTCTTGATCAGAACCTAGTCCCTTGCAACCTTTGGTCTCTCCAAGGTTGTTGGCGTGTGGAGAAACACCTAAGCACATTTATTAATCCCTGATCCTGCACCAGTGGCTATATCTAGACTGGCACCAACTGTCTGTCCTGGGACCAGTTCCTGGCTATGTCTATTACACTTGGCCCTGGCTCTTTTCCATGTCATGTCTTGTGTTCCCATGGTCCTGAGACAGGTGTGTTATCTGCATTGTCTTTATTATCTCCATACCTTTATTTTCTTGTTTTCAGGTCAAGGTCCCAACAAGGAGACGACAGCAGAGTCTGCTAGAGTTGTACTTCATAGAAGGAATGTGGCAGCGACTGTTTTATACCTTGGGATGTGGCATGCAGGCAGCAGCCCACTCCTTGAGATTATTCCCTGTCTCTTTTTCATTTTACAGCACCTGCAGATCCAGGAAAGCTGCTCTGGGAATGTTCCTCACAGTCTGTCAGTTTGATGTCAAACAACAGAAAACCATTTAGGAGAGGGATAGAGGTGTGATAGACCTTTCTCTTTCTCCCTCAGCCACCTCACTCAGCCTAGAAATGAGTTCAAGGTTTTTTAATTGTTCCTCCTTGGGCTGCTATTCCACACTTTTTAATAGTTTTTGTCATCCTTCTCTGCACCTTTCTCTGGAGCTGTAAAGCAAAGCCGTCTTTCATGTTTTTTTACAAGTAAGTAAACAGATGACATGAAAGACATGTTTACAGAGAAATCCTCATTAATGTATTATTCATTTGACTTTTTAATAGGAGTGTTTCTGTAGCCCTGATGTCCTGAGGATATAAGTAGCACAAGGTTTGTAGAGAGAAGTAACGTTTTTAGTAGAGCAACGGATAGATATAGGGAGGAAAAAAGAAATGACCAAGTTGTGGTCATAGAAGCCAAGCTTAAAAGTCTTTTGGAGAAAGGTTTTTGTAAGTAGAAATTTATCTATGTTCCAGGTCTTATCTGGAATCAATATTTGACATCTTTCCCCAACATTGCTTTTTCTTTTTTTAAGAGAGAAAAGAACATGACTGAGAAGCTGAATGCAAAGGTTAAAAGGTGTGCCATGATGTTGACTACCAAGCTAATTAACCTAATATAGTCCTGTCAATACAAATTGCTGGCCAGATGCATTTCTTTCATTGACAGGCTGATATATTTTGGTTTGCCTTTAATCTGCTGTCATGGACTTACTCTACAAGAGAAAATTACCTGCATCCAAATAAGAGTGTCCATTTGAAAATTTTTGCTACTTTTACTCTGTTGATTCCACTTTGCACCTTCAACAGTATCATGTGACATCCTCATGCTGACAAATTGGGTAGGGCTGATCTGCCTTGTGATAGAGGGATGGAGAGGACAAACAACTAGGTTTGTGCCAGTTCCTTCTCTTGTAAAGGTGCCTCCTTGTTTCAGCTATTCAGATATCATATTTTTAATGAGAAACCTCTGCCTTTTGGGGCTGCTAAAATGAAACTAAAAATCTGTGTATATTTTGGTTTTTGTTCTTGGGTAGCGATTTCCTGTGTCTGCTGTGCAATGTATCTGAACTGAAATGAGATATATATGTTAAATACGTTAAGGGCGAATGTCACGAGAATGGAGCCAGGCTCTTCTCAGTGATGCCCAATGATGGGACAAGGGGCAATGGGTGTGAGCTGGAACACAGGAGGTTCCGCTTAAATTTCAGAAGGAACTTCTTTACAGTGAGGGTGACAGAGTCCTGGAACAGGCTGCCCAGGGAGGTTGTGGAGTCTCCTTCTCTGGAGACATTCAAACCCACCTTGATGCCTTTCTATGTGATCTCATTTAGGTTTCTGCTTTGGCAGGGGTATTGGACTAGATGATCTTTCGAGGTCCCTTCCAATCCCTAACATTCTGTGATTCTGTGTGTGATTCTGTGAGATGGAAAGGCTGCAGCTGGCCAGCCCCAACTCCCCCTCCTCTTTGGCTCAGCTTGGATGCCCGTTCTGGGAGCAAGCTCCTGAGGAACACCAAGTCTTGGCTTCACAACTGCCAGATGTATGTGTCACAAAGTTCTCAAAAGATTTTTGAGTTTTGTCCACCTGTTAAGCTTGACTTGCATTTCTGGATGTGCTTAAGCCTCATTCCAGCTCCTCTTTCCACTTTCGTTTTGCAAATAGTGTCAGTTGGTCCATGTATGTTGAGGTGCTGGTACTGATATGGACCATAGGTGGACTGTGAGGGGTAACTGAGGATAGAGTGAAAGAAGGGGGTTAGACTACATGACCTTTAAAGATCCCTTCCAACCCAAACCATTCTGTGATTCTATCATTCTATGATTCCATAATAGAGCCATCATGATGCCAATAAGGCCTATGAGTGCTAGAAGGCTCTTCGCAGGTACACAGAAAAGAGCATACCTGGAGTACTGTGTCCAGCTCTGGAGTCCTCAGCACTGGAAAGACAGTGGTCATTTGGGGGGTTGCTAATGTATAATGTAAAAACATGGTGCTCAGAGTAGCTGAGCTCTGGATATCTGCTGGCAGTTGGGCTGCCATGGGCTGCGTTGGATCCAAACAGGCTGGATAAAGCAAAGTTGGGCTTACGCAAAAGCCACGTAGATATGGCTCCCGGATCCTGCAGGATGTGGGGCCAACAAGTGCATAAAATTGATGTTATGAGCAAACAGCCATGAATGCTTGCAGCAAATGCAAATCATTCACTTTAATTCATTTGTTTTTTCATGCCTCAGGTGATAAGATTGGTTCAATGTTTCTTTTATTCCCTGTCACACAAAACACAGTAAAGTTGAAAATCAACCTCAAATCAATCACTCTTGTGAGAAATCATTGAGGAACACATTTTCTGTGAGAGAGACAAGGGTTATGGATGCTACAAAGGAAGAAGGGATTTTGATTTTCAAAAGACCAGAGGAGTTTTTATAGCATCCCCAAATAGACCCCAGGAAGTTAAAAAAAAAAGAAAAAAAGAAGAAAAAAAAAATGTTCCCAACTGAAAAGTCTGTGAATAAATGAAACTAAAATAAACCTCTTCTTCAGCTTCATGCACAGAGGAACATTATTCTTCTCTCAGTTGTTCTATTTTCACACTGGTGTAATTCCAAATAATTCATAGCATTACTTCTGTTTGTGCCAGCTTTGGGGAGGAGAGATTCAGGCCCAAGCACTGCATTAATGATTGACTCTTCCATTATGGAGAGAAAAAGAATGAATAGAGTTTTTATGTCTGAATCTGGCTTTCAAACTGTAAAAAAAAATTAAAATATATATATATAGTTTTATATATACATACATACATATGTACGCATATATACATATGAGTACATTATTTTGAACTTCACTAGAACATATTGAACCCTGTTTTTCTTTGACAGGCTCCTGAAATGTATCACTTAAAGAGAATTTATGTTTGAGGCAGATCTCAAAAGTCAAATTTGTAAAGACTGTTTTACAGCATGACATGCCAAAATAAAATAGATGATGCAATCTCTAAAATTGACTGGACGATAGCACATTCTGGTAACCTATTACTTATGTAGGTTTTTTAGTAAGTATGAATATTCTTATTTTTTTAATGCAATAATTCAAGGGAAGGCTATTTTCCAGCATATTTATACAGAAATATGAGGATCAATTCAGACTTCAGCTGTTTGGGCTTATAAATCAGACCTGGAGCCTGTGAGCAGCCCATAATCTTTAAGAAGGAAGAAAGATGTTTCTGTAAATTAATGTTGCCACTATTTATGTGTCCATAAGCTTACTGGAATAAAATTGTTCATGTGTTTGCAGGATGGAACTATTAATTAAATTGAGCTATTAATTAAATAAGTAATATGAAGTAGTGTATAGTAAACTACCTTGCTGTCTTTCAGTGTTCTGGCATTCTAGGAGTATCACTTTCTCTCTCCTTCCTTTCCTTTTTTGACAGTAAGCACTTATGGGCAGAAAGTGGTGCCTTATATATTCTTCCATTGTGAAAAATGATCCACGCTGAAGGCAATTATAACCCTAAAATACTGAAGGGCATTTGCTGTGATATGTGTTCACTGACTCTGATGATAGGAACAGGAGCAGCAATAATGGATTTAAACTGCGACAAGGGAGAATTAGGACAGATACTGGGAATAATGCTTCATCAGCTGTGACTGAGAAGCTCTGATGAGGTTGCTGCAGGCACGTTGCAGAGGTTCCATCACTTGAAGTTTTAAGAACAAGTCAGGTAAGTTTGCACATGTACAAAAACTTGTGCATTATTCTAATGAGGAATTAAGCAATTTACACAGAGAACTGAAATAGGTAGGGTGGATCCCACCTTAGGACAGGTCATAGAGGAAAGTGGTCTCTTGAGATCCTATTTTACTATGATTCTATGATTTCTCTGAACACAGACTTACACCACCTATGAGTTAACTTCTATAATTTTCTGTAAATATTTTTGTACAGCACAAATAACAGCAATTACTGTAGATTAGAAACCCAGTGCATTTCAGTGGGCTCTGTAAGGTTTCAACCCACATTGCTTTTAATGGAAATTATGCATCTGAGTCACAGACCAAAAAACGGTGTAGAAAATAAAAGGTGTAGAGAAGACTGTCTGTACATTTGGACATTGCAGAAAAAAAGTTTTAATTATGCTTAGCAAAAGTTTACTATTAGCCTGTGAGCAGTTAATCCTGAGTTCAAAATCCTAAAACTGGTTACAATATGCATTTGCAACAGTGCAATGGGAAAAGGGCAGTTCATGAAAAATCTCTTTCTGTGTGTAAACTACTTATTAGCTTACTGAACTTTATAAAGTTTCTCTCCTGACAATAAGGAAGTTTCTCCTTTTTGATCTTAATATCATGGTCAATTTTCTGTTTCAAAAAAATGGGCACTAGAGAGGAAGTAGCAATATTAAAAAGACATGACCATCAGCACTGAGGTTGTATTTAAATGGGCATTGAAAGAAATTGTCCATGAAATGTCAGAGACATGTTCACCTGAAGTCAAACTAATTTATGTTCAACATGTCTGGAGAATCAGAATTCAAACCCTGGAAATTCAGGACAAGAAGGAAATCCAAACAGTCCTCTTAGGATAGGACTTCCAGAAATCCTTTGCAGCTGCTGATGGGTTTTTGTGCCCACATGGAGAGTGCATGGTAGGAACAGACTTCATGAGTGTCATCCCCGGAAAGTGAGATTTTATTAAGATTCTTTTGCTGAGTATCCAAAAATGAAGCTTCCCAAAACACCGTCAGTTTATCAGATCTCGAGCAATGGGCTGGAGATGAATCCTCATGAAGATTAACTCTGAAAGGGATTGAGGAACTGGAAGATGCCTGAAGGAATGAAACTCTCCTCAGCTTTGCAAACTTTCTAGAGACTTTCAGGCCTTGATTTATTTGCTGACAGGGCTGGAAGGCAGCTTAAACTTTATTTCAGTGGCAATGTCATGTTCGTGTGGATTATACATAGCAACAGAAGTCAGGTTATGAATCTCATTTCAGAATAGAGTAACAAGCCAATCAATTTTCACCAACCATGTGAGCCTTTATCCTGTAGGCAATATTCCTTGCATACTAGGATAAACACAGAGATGTAGCCATATCCCATTTACTTAACACCGCTAGTTATGAGCAAGACAACTCAGGTAGCTTCAGTTAGATTACCCTTAAATAAAGGGAGCAAAGAACTTTGCATTTGGCAAACTTGTATGGCAAGCTAACATGAACTGAAAAACACAGAAACACAGACAATTAATCAGGAGCAGCTAATGTATGATAACAAACTGCTGCACAGTAATTCTCATGTGTGAAAGTATCTTAGTTGCATAATGTGAAATAATTCAAACTTAGACCCTTAAGAAAGCAGGGCTCTGGCACACTCCTTGGGAGTGATTAATGAACATTAAATAGTATAAGGAGTAAAGTAAATGAATGAAAAGTAGTAATACACTGCTTGGAAGATAAGCGTGGTTATAAAACCTGAATGAGCTGCACCTTTAGGGAACCACTGCTTCATATTGTATCACCACGTTGAACATGCTGTGGAAAGGAAAACAGTCAGAAGGTTGTTTTATTTCTGACAGCAGATGGCTATAAAACCCTTTATGCTTTTAATGTTTTTCAGCTAACT
>NW_010337685.1:45210-65391 GCF_000700745.2 Antrostomus carolinensis | reverse complement strand
GGAATGGAAGGAGTACTGCACTCCACATCAAGACAAGACATGTGAGAGTGATGTTTTAAAACAGCTATTATCAAAAGAAGCTGAAAACATAGAAGACTTTATGACTGATTTAAGATTGGAGAGAAATTCTTGCTTTGTGGGAGGCTAGATCCCTTGATAGGAGATCAGAGTATGATAGTAATCAGAAACTAAAAAGTCAGAAAGAGAAAGTATCGACAGATTAAGAATTGATTTGGTTTGGATGCATTAAGGAAAAACTGGGAGACAATTCCAACAGATCACTGCCAGAACTGTGACAGCTGAACTTGACATCATGAAGCTCCGTGCACAGCTGAAGGTGTAGTAAGATATTTCCAGTGCCATCAACACTAGTGGCAACTGCTATTTCTGTCCCTGCCTGCAGTTTTGGGTTGCCTATGGGGCCAAGTACAACATAGAAGCATCTCTTGTAAGTATACCACAGTTTGTGTGGATGGCAATTTGACTTCAAGAGTATAACACATGCCTACATAAATCCTGTATAACACTAATATTGGATTAGGTCAACACCTATGAAAAATGTGTTGGTAAATCATCTCATTCTGAAAACCATATCCAAATGTCTCCATGGAAATGATCTTGCAGCTGAAATAACCAACTAGAGTGTTAACCTGTAATGCTATCTACCCAACATGGGATGCAAGCCTTTGCAAAACTTTTTAAAAGTTGAACACATTCATTACAGAGTCCCAAATTTACCTGTCCAGAAGTAATACAGATAAGATGCCATAAATACTTCCAAGAAGATGCATGAGAACAAGAGCTCAAGTCAAACCAGTACTAGGTCAGAACAAGACTTGCTGTTCATAGACTTCTGGTATTTGTAGCTTTATATTCAATACTTCTTCATGGATTTTTCTTCCACCAGTTTATCTGGTTGTTTTTTGCATACCAGCAACCTTTCAATATTCACCACATCCCACAAGGAGAACTGGGTGCATTAGTCATTTACCAATGACACCACCAACAACAGTGCAATTATTTCATAGGAGATCTGAAAGGCAAATGACTCCAGAATCTCACTGAATTGTTTAACCAAACCTTGATAGTTAATGAATATTTTTTGTCATTTAAAGTTCTGCTTTTGTCAATTAAAGTTCTGTTAGTGCTGACTTTTGTTACTGTTATCACTCTACTATTGTTATTGCATACATATGGGTCTGGGTAAGGAATACATGCAGATCTGGGTTTCTAAGAGGTTTTGTTATGAGCCTGGTGGACCCAGGAGTGCAGCTGCAACCAGGACCTGAAGTGGGTTGACCTTTGCTGGATTACTTAGCTCTGAGTCACTACTGAACAAATGTCTTCCAAGGACCTCTCAGAGCTGTCCTGTCTCTGTTTCCTTCTGATTGCCACGGATAAGTCATATATCTTTTTTACAATAAACTGATTTCCAAAGTCATGACTTTTACCAAAGCACTCCAGGCTAACTCTGTGAAGGCATCTCCTCATTACATGGCTGGTGGAGATATGGTGCGGCAGTGAGGAGCATGTCTCTACACCGTACTGAATGAAACCAGCCCCAATTCTCTCGCCACCCAAGTGGGATTCCATGATGGTGGTGCTGGGGGCTGTTCCCCTGTCTGCACTCTCCAAGAACTAAGCCTTGAGTGTAGGAGGGCTTTCACTTCCCAGCTGCTCTCCTGCCCCCCCAGCATCAAGGAAAAGGAGCTTGAGTTGAGTTAAGATGTGGACAGAGCTGGGGCAGTTGTTAACTTCTGGCCTCAGTAGCTGAAATTAACAAAATAAAAATACAGGAAGGGAGTGAGAGAGGATTTCAGAGGAGGAAGGCGTTGAGGGGCATTCTTTGAAAATCCACAAAGTAACCCAGAGGAGGTTGCTTTAAGTCAGGTTGAAACGTTTTGTTCCTCCCCAGGCTCAGCAGTTTTTTTTTTGCAGTTTCTTTTATTTCCTCTGCATTTAACCCCCCATCTGTTAGTGCTTGCAGTTAGCTCCACTTTTCAGAGGAAACAGGCTTCTTGAAGTCCCGATGTTTCATTTTGGAAAAGCAGAAATACATCATCCTAACATTTTTATTCCTCTTTTTTTTTTTAGAAGTGAGTTTCTTTGTTCAATTCTGCCCAAGCTGATGAGTACTTCTGACCATCCATTTTTCCTTTCATTCTGTTCCTCACATCTCCCATTCATCAGCAAGAATAGTGGCTGCAAAGGTCTGGAGGGACCTGACCATAGGACCAAGAGTCAATGTTCCTCCTGTGATGGTGTCCTCTCTTTTCTGCTCTGCAAGACTCCCTTGGGACCATGATTCTCAGAACCAAATGAAATATCTGAGGTCTTTGTGCAAGGAATATGCAAGAGCTGTGTGATATGATCACAGCTGATTTGGGTATGACAGCTTGAGTCCTTGCAGGCAATGAACAATCTGAGTTGCCTTGTTAGCTGCCTCCTCCATCAAAGACTTGGAGATAGGAGGCTGTGATGCAATCCAGCATCAGGTGCAGGGGCAAGAAGACATCTTGCCCTTCTTCCCATACATTGCTTGTAGCCTAAATAGGGCAATACCTCTTCTGGACATCTAGAGCAATGGATTTTGATCTCCACAGGTCTGAGGGAGGCTCTGAATCACAGATTTTTTCTGCAGGGTTGTATTCCTCTGACCAGGCCTCCATGATGATAGTTCTTCTTTAGCTTCCTCATAAACAAGTACTATAATCTTCGATTTTCCTTCTAGGAAAAGCAAAAGATTATGAATCACAAAGTGCATTGGTTATGAGAGCAGCTCTGTTTCACCTTTCACTCTGGGTGCCTCAGAACATCCCTTTGATGCCTGCTTCCTGTGGCAAGTAAAAAAAAAAAGAAAAAGAGAATAGAAGTATGGGTACACATTTTTACTGTTTTTCTTTTACGCTGTTTTTGATGATTCAGTAGCACCTGTCAGACCCCAATACCTTCCCCAGGTCTGCGTTACCTTTCCCTGAGGCAAAGACATGGGGGGAAGATGGGAACCAGCAGGTAGAGCTCAGATGTGGATTCAGTGGGACTTGGGGCAGTTGCATCTGGGAAAACTGCAGAGTCCCATGGACCAAGGTCCCAGGACGAAGCTGGGGTTGGTTGGGAGACCACAGATTAACTGCTCGGGAGGTTTCTGCTCTAGTTTATTTTCCTGTTGCCTGGGTATCTCTGAGGGTGAATGAGTCAGGGGAGGTGAGGGAATAGTGAGAAACCCTCCAGCCTCTGCCTCCTCACGGAGCCCAGAGGAAGAAGATATTGTCTCTGTGGTTAGAAAACCAGACACATGTCAAATGTCTGCATTCGAGTCCTCAGAAGAAAAAATTGTCACACGAGCTGTATCGCAGCTTGCGGCAAAGGTTTATCTGCTGGGCCCACCAAGGGTTGGTTTGAGGTGGAAAAACGTGACACCCAAGTGCAGATGTTTGCCTCCTGCAGAAGGACACTTGAAAGTTTTTCCATTCTGGGGCTTGGGTCTCCTCTTGATCACAGCAGAGCAGGGGCTGAGCAGCAACCCTCCCTGATGTGTGACCTGCAACTGTGGAGGACAAAGACAGATGACAGGAGCAAAGTAACTCTCTGAAAAACAGACTTTCTGTTTGTACATCTAAGAAAAAGAAGTGATCAGTCTTTTTTTTTTTTTTTTTTGGTATGAGTGAAATTCAGCTCCTTGATGAACCACTCCGTGTTGGCTCTCTGCTAATATATAAGCATGGTTTGACATAAGATCACTTTTCATGATGGGGAAGAGGAACACAAGCATCCTCTTTCTCTAATTTTTTCAGCACATAGACTAGAAGAGCATCCTTACCACCATGGTTCCTAGCCACCAGCTCCTTGTAGACCTGCTCACTGTCCCCAATGTACCTTCTCTCACATGCTGGCTTAGCACATGGGAGCCTGGTCAGTCTTTGTGTGTCTTTCTTGGCTTAGACACCAGACAGGCCATGCCAGTGGACCTGGGGACAGAGAAGGTGTCCTGTGACCCATTTAACTCACTACTACACATATAGCTTCACATATCTCCTTGGCTTTCTAGGGCCTCTTTTAGGTCATCCTCTGTTTCCCTTAGTGGGATTCTACATGACCCAGGACACAGAGGGAAGGACCATTCTTCTCCTCAAAGTATTCTTTAGACAGCAAATGGTGATAACTGGTTGAGAGGCCTGATATGGAGACAAGGATTGCTCCTAAATATGTAAATGAAAACAAAATCAGCACTTTTATGTAGTTATTTCCACCCAGACTTACTGTTGGGTCTCTGAAACAAAAGCTGCAGGACAGAGCACTCAGTGTTTGAAGTGGGCACAAATTATCATGTTTTGCCTCAGCAGATAGTTTCTTTATAGGAAGCAGCCACAATTTTTGTTCTGCAGCCAAACAGATCATGAAAACCCTCCCCACTGCCACTTCACTCATCCACATCAGTGAGCAATGTTAAAGGGACCATTTTCTTCAGTCCTTTTGGGGGCTTCAAAATTTGTCAGGGACCATTTCGTAAGTCCCTGTTGCATTTCTCCCTTTCTGATGCAGTGTGCTTGCACATTGCAGAGCCAAAGGCAAATGCACCTGAGATATGAGGATTTGTGCTACAGGCAGTTGTCACTGGCAGCATGGGATGCAGCAAAGCAGCAAGTACATTCTGTACATTTGTGAGGGAAACATCAACTCTTTTGTGGCTGGACAGTTACAGACTCTCCAAAGTCTCTGAGTCACTTTACAAGTTCTTTTCTTTTCCTTCGGTGGAATTTACACTAGATGTCCAAACCATCTGGTTAGTTTTGTATCATCTTTCCACCAAACTGTGGTTGTCACAGTGTCATGGTGTAAGGCTTGGACTGCAAGCTGAGCAGTGATGGTTAGAGGACATTAGTGCTGTTTCTTTTATTTTTCTTCTATCGGGGAACTAATCTGAATTGTTCTTTGGTAACAGCTGTTTGAATAGAAAATGTTATATAAAATTAATAGAATCATAGAATGATAGAATCAGAGAATGTTATGAGTTGGAAGGGACCCACAAAGATCATAAAATCCAACTCCTGTCCCTGCACAGAACAATCCCAACATTCACACCATGTGTCTGAGGGCCTTGGCCAAATGCTTCTGCAATATTGTCAGCCTTGGTGCCATGAGCACCTCCCTGGGGAGCCTGTTCCAGTGCTCCACCACCCTCTGGGTGCCTCAAGAACCTTTTCTTCATGTCCAGCTACAACCTCCCCTGGCATATCTTCCTGCCATTTCCTCTGCTCCTACCATGGGTTGCCAGGGAGAAGAGATCGGGACCTGCCCGTCCTCTTCCCCCTGGTGAGCAAGTTCTAGACTGCAAAATTGAATGACTACAGTAGCCATAGGAACATTCCTGGCAATTTCTTCCAACAGGTCAATAACTCAGACAGACCCTTTCTGTGTCTTCTTAGGAAGTCTGAGGCACTAATTCTGATTCTGTTTGAGATTTTCTTCTGAGACAGGAATAACTGAAGTGCAAATATTAATATGAACCATCTTGAACTTTTGGCAACAGCCCAGAGCAACCTAAAATCTGTGAATGGGCTGGTCACTTTGATTTAAAAAATAGGATCAAGCATGGATAAAGAAATATTATACAACATTTATGTGACTGATATTGTGGTCAGGATGTAGTAGTTTAACTATTATCAAGATAATGTAAGTGAAATCAGCATTTCTCAAACATATGAATCTCTTCAAGACCATTCATAATAGAAGGTAATGTAGGAATGGAGTGTGCATTGCTTGCAGATGTTCCAGATGTAGATCCATCAGAGCTGATGGACACAGCTGAAAGAGTTAGATGATTACTGAAGCTAACAGCAAACTTAGCAAGCATCCTGTAAAAGGCCACTAAGGTAGCTTAGAGATCACAGAATCACAGAATCACAGAACGTTAGGGATTGGAGGAATTTATTTTTCCTCCAAACAAAAATTTTCTAGGAAAACAGTAAATTGTTAAATGTCAATCTTATGATTATACATCTGTCTAAAGAACCCATGTTGACTCAGGTGTGTAGGTTAAATGCATAAGTCGGATCTCTTGGTAAGCCTAAATTATAAACAAAACTGTGATCAAGCATGGGAATGTTATTTCCGTCTGCTCGTCAGTTAGAAGAAGGGAGTATGTGCAAAAAAACCAAAATCTGATCAAGTCACTGTCAAGCTGAGGACACATACTTGGGTTTTTGTGGAAATATATTAACATATGTTCTGTGTGAAGGGTGCAGTCATTCTTTAAAATACTCAGTGACAAAAAGCTAATCAAATGATAGTTATAATGACTTGAGCCCAAAGGGAGCTGTTATAATAATTATACAACATGCAGAGGATGGTAATAGCGGGGCCTCACCAGCTAGAAGATGAAAGGATCATGTCAAATGGAAGCATTTGAATTCTAAAAGATGCTACAAGGGCACAAAGAGAAGAGCAGAGGAAAACGTGTCAAGGAATCAATTTATCTTAAGTAGTTTTGGCCCTGGGAGCTGCATAGCTTCAGCTGTTGTTTGAGTTGAATGTGGATTGCTTGGTGCAGTGTGTGAACAGGAATAGCAGCTCCAGCCTCAGACTGAAAGTAGCTGTAGAGGATGATCCAGGTCTGCAGTTGGGGTGGCTGGTGGTCTGAGTCATCATCCCTGATTGTCAGGGTAGAAGATTCCAGTTTCTTAGAACATCATTCAGTGAATGACATCTCCTTTTATCCTCACATAGATATTTTTTGTCCTGCCTAAGGTGGTACTTGCAACGACCGTGAGTGATGTTCCCAAAGAAAAGAAGGCTCAAAGTGCACAGTGGAGTGTGGAACTAGTCTGAGCATTAACATAAGGAGTTTTTTTCCTCATATAATGCTTGTTTCTGAATTTAAGACAACCTTCTTGATTTTTCTCCATCTATTCAAGTTTGTTGCATGAACTCCCTGTTGCAGCAAAAAATATGAGTCATGGCAAGACAGTACAGGTAAATTCCTTGATGCACAGTCACACTTTCTTATATAAATACAAACAAAAGTAAATAGCATGAACCAAGGATCCATGTGCTTCAGACAAGACCTGTGATAAATTTAGAGGTGTTGTGCCCCTTGTATTACCGTATATTTAATCACAATATGAACAAGCTTGTGGAATATTAGTGATAATCATATAAATCGAGAAATTTATAGGGAGAGCTGTGCGCCACAAATCTGATGTGTTGCATTTCACAAGGGAAATAACTGTACCATCAAAATCTGAAGTCATTGACTCTTCAGATTGGGAAAAAGAGAACATGTTCTTCCTAGGTGCTTTCTGGTTTTCTTAAATATATGCAAGCTATGTTTTTCTTCAATTTAGTACTAATAGTATGTATGGTTTGCTTTCCCTTAAACACTGATTTTCCTGGTAGCAAATAGGAACATTTTACTCCAAAGCTTCTGATCTTTTAGTCTATCATCATCTTCATCTTAATCTGGGTGGATGATCCTCCCTGACAGCTGTGCCTCTCAGTGTTATTCCTAGATTTCTAAGAAGAAACAGTTGAACAGTCAGAAGATAATGGAAATAAGTTTGAGATGTGGACTTGAAGCTTCAGCAAGATGAAAAATGACAATTTCATAACTGAACATCAGTGACATGGAGCCAAAACCACATATTGGATCTGTATTTTGATTAAAGTGTACACAGTCTTATCCTATTGTCCTCCAAAGTAAATTTGTGATAGTTTAGCCCACTTCTCTGTTATGCATCTGTTTTTTCCCTCTGCAGCTCACAACTGTTGAAAACCCCTTGTACTGAGAGGGTCCAACTCGCCCCTAGCTAGTACTGTGTCAGAACTAGCCTGCAGTGTATATTTGAGAGCCAGTCGCTCAAGGCTGGTTCAGGGAGAGGTTGATGTCAAGTCCTATTTGGATTTGCTCTGGTTTGCATATCCTACAGTAAAAAAATTAGCCCAAAATACCATTAAAATCTCAGTCTGCATTTTGTCTCTGTGGTTTCCTTTAACATTTCTTACTCTGAGCACTATTAATTTTGCTAATTTCCAGCTGTTGCTTTTTGAGAAGCATTAACATCAAGAAACAAATGTTTATTCTCTCGTGGCCATGGTACCTAGGCATTACAGGATAACCCCATTAATGCTCTACACCAAGGCTTTACTACTGCTTGACATATGGTGTAATTTATCCCTGTTGGCAAAAGGAACTGAAATCAGCACGTTCATTTTACAGTCTAATCCTGTATTTCATATTAATGTGTAAACAGTGACACATGAGAGTTTTACTGCAGGACATAAAACATACATCAACATTGAGGGGATGTGTCTGTGAGTTGGAGGGAAGCTTTTTTCGCTTCAGGGAAGACTGCTTTCTTCATGCAGAAATCTTGATGAAATAAGGTTAAACCACTTCAGTTGGAAAAGTAAATTAATGTTGTAATACAAAGAGCAAAAGGAGTTAACGTATATCTTTTCAGTACTCAGAGAGGTGCAGATGTTCAACTTTAGGGATCTAGAGTGCAATTGCCAATCTATTAATTTGATGGCTGCTCAGAATCCACTACAGTCCAAGGAGATTTAGCACAGGCAGTCAGTAGAGCCTAAAGAGTGACTCAACAGTGACCCAGGCAATAAGATAGAGTATTTGTAGCCTATGTATTAGGATTCCTTCATACTTCTGGATTAGCAGCTGGAGTCCATGTGAGTCCCACAACTAAGCTGTGCCCCATTTCCCTCTTATCTACAAAAGAAAGATCAGCTACATAATGTGTGCACCTCTCTACAGTCTGGGAGGAATTCAACTCTAGATTCAAGCCTGCAGTTGAATTTCCCCTGAGTTTTTACAATTGTATGATTATGCAGAGCTAGAGCAAGGACCTGCTCATAAATCAGCTTGATGCTGGAGTAAAGACTTGGAAGATTCTTGTTACATTGATCATATCTGGTGTAAATACTCTCAGTTATATGCTGCAAAAATAACTGAACTAAATCAAGCATCCACAAACCTTAGCATTAAGCCTAACTTAGAGCTTAATATCTAATTTTTTAGACATTAAACTCTTTTAAAGCTTAATTTTTCCATACAAGTCTGCAACTTATATGGAAAAATGTGGACCAAACCTAGAAATCCAGGGTTCATTCAGCCCATCAACAGCTGAATGTAGACTCTGAATGGTCTGTAACTTTGTGTAGATTTTGGCTTGGCAGAATGGGAAGGTCTTCCGCCTTGGTTCACATATACTCTAAATTCTTGCCATCTATTTTAGCACAGATCCTCACCTTTCATACAAGGGTTGCCTGAATGCTAGACAACACCATCTCTACAGGAATAAAAAAGCACAGTGACTGAGTTCCTTTGACTTCATCTTGAACCTAGGCAACACTGAGCGTGCATTTATGGCTGACTGCTCCTGGAAAAGTGTCTCAAACCCAGCTAAGACCTGGAGTCTTTAAAGCAACATAAAAGCAGGTGAATTTCTCCTGGTTTAAGTTTTCTTGAGATTCTAGACACCATTTGGAATGCCAACATGGATAAGGGTGTTGGGCATGAAGGATGGGATTTGTCTGATAAAATTTATGTTTTTATCCTGAGACAAACAGGTACTTCTAGAACACATTCAACTCAGACTAATGCAGATGTGTAAAACAGGTCAGATAGATAAATCACATCTTAAAAACAACCACATTTTCCTTTAATCATAAATGGGGAAAGGGGGACTAATACCTACACAGGTGACATAAGGTGGGATGAATCTTACCCTCAGTGTCTCTGAAAATGAAGCCATTTTAGCTGATGAGACACAGCATTGATGTCCCAGATGTAAGGGACCATATGCTGTAAGGGACTATCTGAAAAATATGAGGCCCTCAGGATTTATAAAATATAGAGAACCACAGCATTACTGTCTTGTTTATATCTGTGTCTAGATATTGAACTGTGTCCTCTGAACTTCTAGTGCTTTGCTCTTCTGTATGCTGTCTTGATATTTTCCTAATAAAAAATGATTATTTTTTTTTTAATTAAAAAGAGATTTTATACTAGCTTTGGAAGGGAGACAAGGCATGCTCCAAAGCTGCACTGGCCTGAGGACTCTTCTGTATGCTGTCTTGATATTTTCCTAATGAAAAATTATTTTATTTTCTTTAATTAAAAAGAGATTTCATACTAGCTTTGGAAGGGAAACAAGGCATGCTCCTGAGTGCACTGGCCTGATTCTCTGAAACCTGAATTCTCTCTGTAGGAAGGAGTGAGCCATCTCTATCCCTGACTAGTGAGATCCATGGACACCACAAACATCTGCCTACAAATTATGGCTTTCCTGCAAGGTTCTTAATGGATGTGATAGGCATCTTTTTGGCTTTCACCCATTTTGGTACAAAGCTTCGTGGTCAAGAAAAGGGCCATTTGTTTTTTTTTATATAGCCTATGCTAACATAACAATAACAGAAAACATCATTACACTACTATATAAATCTTTCCAGGGCCTTCAGCTGATGTTAATTATGTTGCTGTCCTGTCTCCCCACCTCAGAGCACAATGTCCTGGGACTGGATAAAATTGGAAAGTGACAAAATTTTAAAATGTAGATTCTTTTCTCTGTGATGAACTGTATACAGTAGGACTTTTTGGTCTAGAAAAGAGGTAGTTGAGAGGGCATCTGATATAGATCAATGAACAGCTTAAAGAGGGGGAAGAGGGAACAACTTGTATCTAATTTCCCTAATACTAAAACCCAGGGGATCATCAAATGGCATTACTGTCTGGTTAGTTCAGAAAATTAAGATGACATATTTCTTCTAGCAGTGTAAAGTGCAGCTGTGAAATGCTTTACCAAAAGACAAGGGGATACTAACACTTGCATGCTTTCAAAAAGTGATAGAACATATTCAAGGAATAAAACTCCAGTAAGGGCTTTACTTATAAAATCATCCTGGTAGCTGCTGAAGGCCCAGAGCTGCAAGTTGTCAGGATGGTCTTTGTTTTCCTATAATTTTTACATTTCCTGTTGACAGTTGCTGGAGACAGAACTTGACCAAGCAGACCTTTACTCTGATCTCATACAGCTTCATGCTATTTCATCACACATAGCCTTACCCACAACAGCCATGTGCAGATAATGTTTATGCACTCTCAAGGAGTCTTCCTGAAGTAGTGGTGTCCACCAAGTACTTTAACCTGAACTGCAGCAGTAGCTGGGTAGGGTCTTTCACAACCACTGCACCCGATCCTACAGAAAGTTACACTGAGAAGACTGTATCAAAGCCCTCATAATACAAAACCCCAAACTGCTTCAGGAAACCTAATGTCTGGGGTAGTCTTGGTGAGACACTGATTAATTACATGCTCGTATGGGTTATTAACTTTACGTACACAGAGACTTCACCAAGAATTTAAGGATGAGAATGTTTGAAGAACTTCTGTTCTCCTGGCAATGCTATCTACAAGGCACTACAGTGAGACTGGGAGTCCAAATGTTCACAAGATGCAGAAGGTACTCCCTGGCTGAAGGCTCACCAAAGTGGGGTTTATCAGGATCCCCCATTCAGCAGCTCTGTCCACCTTTGTGGCTTTGGACTCTTCCACACAATGAAGTCAGTGCCACCTAGTGTTACTCTTTCAGTGTGAAGGAGCTGGGCATTCATGGACATTGAAGGGGACAGGAATAATTTTGTCTCTGCTTAATAACTGTGTTGGGGTTGCCCATTTGTCCATTACCAAGCCCAGGAGAGCTCCATTTTGTGTTGCTGAGGGAGGGTTTAATTGCACACCTATGATGCATAGGTCATAGGCACAGAGCATCACACACGGACAGCTTAATGACTCTTGTGGCAACTTCATTGTTCTCCTTTGTGACCTCCTGTGCCTGGCACCAAGACTCATCCTGACCCTTGTAGTCATGCCATGGGAGAGAGGACAGGACACAGCACTACAGATGGGACTATAGCGCATGGTGCCATGGGTGTAAGAAACCTTCTAGATATACTCTACTCAGTTGCTGTCTGTCACCATGCTCTTTCCATTACCACAAGAGCTTTAAACCTGATGCATTGCCCTCACAGTCTTGATAAATTCAGCACTCAAGGTGAAATCACAGGTGAAATCAACATTTAGTTGCTTTATCAGAAGGTTGCCCTGCTCATGCTGTGGGAGCAGTCTGCTTTTGAAAGCAGACAAACAAGAGCAGGAGTCCATCCTTGCTCAGTCAATTTGGTTTTCAGCATTAAAAATGACCCAGAAAAAAATTTAGATGTTTCTGGTTTGTGATTCCTTCCTTTCCTCCTCCCAATCAGTTCTTTTGACAAACCGTATAAAAGTTTCCCACGTATGAGGGAAGCATGGGTGAACAGAAATGTTTCTGACAAGTGAGCTGAAGTGTTGAAGGTCTGAGGAATGAAAGCTTATGGTCCAACAGGTCAGCTAACAGTATGTCTCACAGATAAACAAACTAAAAGATTTCAACACCTTTAAGCTGTTTATTTCTGACACAAATGTGTTGAGAACACATTCGGACTGAATACAGATCTGCTGTCAGTTCTCCCCTGCTAACATATGAGTCCATCAACTCAGTCCACCAACTGCTGTTCAGTCCAAGGTGCACTGAAGCTTAATAGCAGGTAGCAGCCTCAGAGCTGTTACCCACAAGCCCCACAAATATTCATACTTGAGTGGAGAGAAGGTGCCCAACAGACAGCAAGAAGAACCCAAGCCCTTTGGATTATGTGTTGTGGTTAAATCCCCAAATCAACATATTCATTCTCCACAGCCCATAGCTAGATAGCTGGTGGACATGAGGATAGTGGAGGTATTTCAGAGGAAGGGCACTGTGACACAGGAAGAAAATAAAGGTACCATAGGGTGGGCAAGAGGCTTTTCTCAAGTGAGGCTTATAGAGGATTGGGCAGAAAGTGGGGGTGACTGTGGAGAAGGAGTGCATGAGGCCAATGACACAAAACTGTAAGAAATAAGACTTCATTAACCAGAATAATCATCTCTGAACAGATCTTGATTACTATTCTGTCATAAGTCATATTTTCCTAGTAACTGAGGAACAAATAAGAACCCATGGGATACTTTTTCTCATTATATTATCTTTAGTTAGGGACAGTTTAGCACTGGTGACCATCCCTGGCAAAACACTTTCTCAAATTCTTCCTTTCTTGATGTATGAGACAATTGTCATGTGATGGCCTCAAAATATGTGCTAGAAGATGCTCTAGATAAGTTCAGTATAGCTCACCCATAGTGTTTGGTGGTCTCACTGGCTCTGGCAGACTACCTCTGCCAGTCAGAAGGGCAGGATTGGGTGTTTGCGACTCGAGGTCCCAATGTGCGACAGTTCCTCCTGCTGCAACACTGGCCAAGCCAACTGTCTCTGGCCATAAGACCAGAGAAAAGCTGGAGCAGAGATAAGGCCTGGTTGAGACCAGAAAGGAGCAGTGGGAAGGTTCATCACTAGGTCTGTCCTCAACAAGTGAGACATAGTAGCCTTGCAAAGTACCTGGCAGCCTGTTGAAAGGGACATCAACAGACATATAACTAAGTTTGGCAGCTTTCATCTCACTGCTACCAGGAAAGGTTCCCAGCTCAGGCTGCATGGACTCAATAACCCTACAGGCAGGGATGGCGGGCAAAAGAGCATCACGAGGGACAGCTACAGCTGGGGGAGAGCATTAGCTGGGGATGTAATGGAAGAAGGTGCCACAGAGGAAGAGGAGACAGTCTGTGAAAACGAGGCTCTGAGAAGGGCAGATACAACAATAGTTTAAAGCAATTTTGGGAAGTTCCTATCACCTCTTTGGCCACAGATTAATCTACAGTTAACTGTGCTTTTAAGTTAACTGTCCTGGATATCTGACAAAAGTTGGCTAGTGGTAGCCATGCCTTTCTGGTTGAAAACTGGGTAGCATAAACTTTCTCCTCTCAAACAAATTATCACAGTGTTGGGACAAGATGTTTATTTACTGTTGTAATGCTGCTGCTACTATTTCTGGACTATGGTCCTACTCCTGTTCAACTGGATAGATCCAAAGTTCACCCTTGTCAAGTCCTGGCTAAGCACAATATTAACAGAACATCTTCCAGGCTGTTCTGAATAGCAGCTAATATCTATGCTGCTTTAAGCTAAAAGAAAAGCTTTTTCAAATGTTGCATACATTACCAGGAACAGTGGGGAAGGATGTTAATAATTCATTCATGCACTTAGACTCCAGAGTGTGCTAGATCTTTCAACTTATAACAATAGACATCATCCTGAAGGCTGTCATGTCCTGCTTTTAACAAAGGAAAAGAAAAGAGAGGGAGTGAAAAGGAGGAAGATTTCCCGGGTAGAAAATCTGAAGCTTGATGAAGAATTAAAGCCTGTTAAATGTCTACTTGAGCCAGCCATTGAGCAATAAAACCTATTTGCAACCGGTTGTTAGAGGAAAGAGCTGCATGTGTAGGAAAAAGCATTTGCTGAGATGATGCTGGCATTGCTTTCCATTGGTTGTGGAATATATCACCCTCCTAGGGCTCCTCTTCAGCGAGTTTTTCTTATTCTGGCCAGAGCAGAGACAGAAAAGGAAGGAGTTACCCTGAGAAAACATATGTGTAGAATTGTTTTCATGTGACTTTCCCATCTATTGAGTATCTGAATAGCCTTCAGTTACAGCCTCCCCCCATAGGATGTACAACCCTATACACTAATTTTCAGCTCTACCAGAAATAAAGGGAATCACAAGTGACAAATATTAAGAGGATTGGTTTGGGACATAGAGCAAAGCAGGCAGGAAAGCAGACACTGTTGATGGCACAGCCAAGATATTTGGTCTGGTGACTATTGCTGAATGGTGTTCCTCTCCAGCAGCAGTCACTGTGGCCATCACACAGGGAGAGCAGCCACTCATTTCTTCAGGACTCATCTTGAGTCTTTATTGCTGCCTTTCCCTCTTCATTCTTCTTCCACGAGTGGAACAACCTAGTCCATCCCTGCTCCATCACTCCCACAGTGGTAAAATGCAACTGTTCACATTAAGAAACCCCATAGAAGTCCAATGATCAAGGAATGTCTTTGTCTTGGTGGAAAAACATTTTTAAAGAGAAAGATTGAAATCCTTTATGTGATGAGTGCTAAACTACACTGAAAAATAACAAGAAAGTCCCTCCAGCAAAGAGTGGTCCATCTGAATGAGCAAGAGTGGGAGACAGAACTGAGACAAAGAAATAGAATTTAATCCCTCTGAGATCCAGCCAACTTCTTTACTTCTCTAGCCATGCCAATAGTTTTGAGCTATTTAACAAATTCTTTGTCCTAAATTTACTGACAAATGGAGAAGATCGCTTAAGTCCTATCACCACTTCTAATATTTTGATGAAAATCCTAGTTTAATCAGGTTTTCCTGAGGGACCTGCTCATTGGATACAGTATTTTATTTCCTGGAGTTCATTTGCTGCTGTTTCCTAAGGAAGACTCCCTGTGGACATTTCTCTGTACCTGAAGAGCAATGCTTTAATTCTTCCTTTCTACAAGCCTACACATCACCCACAGAATAGCTTTCCTTCAGAAGGACGGGTTCCTTCAAAGTAAAATTGCAATTTGAGCACTGTTGCACATAAAAACACTGATGCCTTGGAGAGAAAGCCAAGGGAAAAGCACTTCATAAGACAGGGAACAAGCATGGTAAGTGGTGTTATGTAAATAGCTTAGGCAAGCAGAGAAACATCCAAAAAATTTTGCTGATGCATTTCTTTTTTGTAGAGATGAGTGGAAAATCCATCTGGACAGCTTGTACCTCACATGGTTTTAATTTCAGTCCTCCCTATGACTGGGATTTAGTTCCATTTTTGCTATTCCCACCACTCAAAATGCACTTTTATGTTTCCTGTTCAGACTGACTCCCCTTTTAAGAGGGTTAGGTGCTGAAGTTGTTCTTCATCCAGCATTTCATATCCATGGGCAAACTTCTCTCTTACTGTGTGAGCCAATGAAGGGACCTCAGAAGGTGAGGGTAAAGGCTGATAGAGTGAAGTAGGCTTCCCAAGACTAACCAGAAAGGGAATGGTAGGACTAATCTCACATCCAGCTCTCTGTATATGCACTAGGACTGTGGGAGGATGACCACAGGAATCGTGCCCCCTGTTCCTGTCCCAATTTTCCCTAGTTTTCATGCCTTTGTGCAGTGATGACATACAAGATATACAGTGACATACAGGAGACCACAGAGTTGGTAATTCAGATAAAGGGCTGTGATACAGGAGTTTCTGAAGGACTGTGACCATAAACAAAATATAACAGCTCAAATGTGTCCTGTCTTTGCCCTAACCCCTCTCCATCTGCTACATGCTTCCAAAAAGGTCTTTTGCAACCTGGCAATCTGTAGACAGCTCCAAGTTCAAAATCAAATGAGCTCTCTAAGGACACAAGGCCTCTCAATGGGCATTGTACTACTGACTTCCACAGAAAAAGACTAATTTACACTATTTGTGTGCCTATGGTACAATCGTTTTTTGTTCATGCTACAAATAAAAGCTCCACCAGAACAACACTACCAGCTGGGTTCATCTTGTAGTGAAGGCAATCCATCAGCTGGCAGTTGCTATTGAATCTTTTCCAAGAGACACTGCTCGTAGGGCTGGTTTCCAGCCAGCGGTGAACTGTGTTGAGAGTCCTACTATACATCAGAGCAGTTAATGTTTTCCTCAGGCTTCTCTGATGAGGTGAAAGAAGGGGATTTTTACATGGACAAGGTTGCACAACATACAAATATGGTCTAATTTAAGGACATTGGGACCTCTAAGCTATGATCTGTGCTACGATAGACTGTGACAAACATACTTTTGACAGCTGAAAGGTGTGCAGCTAATGATTCCTCCAGTTACCTCATCCACAACTGTGTGAGACCACCTTATGTCCAGAGATGCATCTATGGTAGGTCCATAAGGTGAGTACATGGCACATAGCAGAGCTTTCAGGCCATGGAACAGGGGATGGAGCAGTGGCAGAAGGCAGAAGCTGGGCCTCCTTCTTGGTGCAGTGCAACCCTTACAGCCACCAGTTCCCTGGCCTGCCATGTGAGGTGTCTGGTGGAATGACAGAACGAGGAGAGAAGCTGAAGACAGGAGGGCACTAGGGCTCAGGAGACTGGGGACGAAGGTGACAGCCCCTTAGACGAACCTTCTAAGACGCTAGACTTGGTCTTTCAGTGTTAAAACCATCTTAGGAAGGATATGTCAGTTGTGACGGGGCCTCAGTTTGGCCAGAGCCATCAGCCCTGTAATTATATGTTGAAGACAGACTTCCCAGGGAACTTTAAATCAGTACTTGGGGTTTGTCTGTTTGATCCCTCGTCAGCCATCCCTCCAAGCCCTCTAAAGTCTCTTTCATGGGGCAGAGGTCTTCTGAGGTAGAGGCAATCCCTGGACACTTCTGAGCCTAATGAGGTGTCACTAAGTCTTTTGGGGACATGCTAGGGACCGAGGGATGAAGATAGCCTGAGGAGCTGGCCTGCCCTTTCACCCTTGTGCAGGGCAGGGGCATACTTCAGGATTTTTCACAGCTTATCCTCACTCCCCAGCATGGACATGGAGATCTTGGAGAGGGAGACAGGCACTGCCATGCCTTCCACTGGTCTCCCCAGTCACCCCTCTCCTCCCTGTCATCATTGGCATCTCCTTTGCAGAGGTACCAATACGATGTGACAAGATTGCAAATAGTCTTGGCATGAGAGTCCTGCTTTCTTTTTCCCTTCCTTCTGCAGGGACGTGCAGCCAAAAAAGTGTCAACTGCATAACTCTGCCCCAGCAGAGCCCTGCAAACTCCACCAGCCAAAGCAGCCGAATAGGAAATGTGATGGAGCTGGAAACTTGTCATTGTCAGCTGGGTTCTCCATCCAACAACTCATAAAACCCTGATGTGAAAGCAGCCGGGACTGTTATTTCTTAGCCTTATCTCAGAAATGGCATTCAGTTCCCCAGCTGTTTATTTAACTCTACACAACAGTTGTGTAACGTCATGCTGCTCTGTCCTGAGCTAATTCCACAGAGTCACTTTTTGGCTAAGGAAATTCACAGGTCAAACTGACAGATCTTGTGGTTTTGTAGAGTTCTGCCATGAAAATATTTATTTAAAAAAACCCAGAAAGTCTTCTAACCCAGGGCTTTGGAGATCTGCAAAACAAAATGCAGGTTTAGTTTTATTTTCATTTTAGATACATTCGTGATGAAACACTTGCTTTGAGCCTAACCACACAGGAACAAGCAGGAAAACCTAGGCCCCCAGATGTAGTGATTTTTTTACCAGTCATCCTTGTTAAGGTCATTCTGGGACTCTTTAATTCTTCTATGGGGCTATTCTTTTTCCCTGATTACACCGGAATGATTTGATTTCCTATTGAAATCACTCAGCTGAAGCCAAGGAGGAGGGCACAGATAAGAACAAGATTTGGTCTCACGGTCCCCAGACAAGATCTTGAGAACTAACACTTCAAAATCTGCTCACTTTCCGAAGCTGAAACCACACAGAAGGGAGCTGGCTTGAATGAAATTAATTCCTCAGATGTTCGGTAAACAAAAGTAAGTTTGATTCTCTGTGAAGGGTGAACTGAAGCAATTTGTTTTGCATACTGTACTGAAACATTTTTTTGTGTTTATCCTCATTTTCCAGTTTTGTCAGAATGTAAGCAAAAAAAATTTAGACTTAGGAATCTTGCTTGCATTGAGTTACAAGTACATCAACACAGAAATGTTCACTTATTACCTGGAAAGTTTAAAGTGACTTTATTCTGCTCCAATATCTTTTTCTTAGTTTGTTTTTTGTGTAGTAAGAAGTTAATTTTTAACAATAAACACAAGAAGCACAGATGTAGGTTTGATAAAAGCAACTTGCATAGCGATTGAGAATGCCATTTAAATGTAATAACTAATGTGATGAAGAAATGAAGAAAGTGGATTTGTAGCACAGACTAAATAAGGTTTAAAAGGTGTGAATAAGGTTAGATTTGGCGTTTTCCCTTGTGTAGTGTTTCTGGATGTCATGTTATTCTCTTACTGCCAAGTAGTGCTAAGACTAAGATACCAATGATTGCCATAAAAACAATAACCCTACAGCTTGATCTGTGCTTAAGTAAGTGGATAACTTTGTGCAATAATTCTCACAGTTAGAACACACAAAGTATTCAGTCTTCATTGAATTGTGTTGCAAACAAAATCATAGACAAATCTCCAGGAACAGGGAGATAGTTCAGAAGATCCTCAACTCATCAAGGGATGATAAATTCCATTTAAACAGTTCCTGAAAATGTGAACTTAAGGTGTTTTTAAAAAACACCTCCAGTGGTGAAGAGCCCTAGACTTCCTCAGGCAGGTGATTTCTTTGCTTTATCAGTCTCCTGATTGAAATTGCTACCCATTCCCTCAATATTACGTGCAGGGAGTGAGCCACAACACAGGGCTGTCTGGCCAACTCGGATGCTGCTGGCACTGGCTCCGAACCGATCCGTCTTGTGGCTGCTCTCACAAAGTGCGATCAAGGAACAGCCTTCCACCTGCAGCCCTTTTCTCCACTGCACACATGGAGCAACAAATGGTATCTAAATATATGACAAGCAATGGGTACAACAAGCAGATGGTGGGAGGACAAGGGCCCAGATCCATTAGCAGAAATCTGGATCAACTCGCAAATGATTCACCAACGCAAATCAGGGGTAAATACATAACAGGCACTCCATGCCAGCCATACCCCCTGGATCTGAAAGTCTTGAGTGACAAATTCAGGGCTCTCCCATCCTTGCATGTGTCTTTTTGCAGTTGTACACAGGAGGGCAGCAAACATTTACTCAGCGTTTGGCACCGCATCTCTTCCTAAACCCTACCATAAATAGATGCTGTTGGGACAGCATAAACTGTCCGTTATCATGAGTGAATTCTTGCTAAATAGCTCCATAAAATAACACCCCAAAGTAACTGAAATTAGACAGAGTGCACACTGCACTGTTATGACTAAGACAAAAGTTGTCTTGGATTTTTGTCTGCTGTTGAGCTAAATACACCCCATACCAAATTATCTCTGGATAAGCCTTTCTTCCCTCTAGTTCAGTTTTATAGGGCGTTTGCTATCACTTGTGTAAGTTTTTGCAGCGGTTTTCATTCTCCAGGGAAATTACACTTTTATTCTTCCCATGAAGGTGCTGACACAGGCATTTCAAACGTGCCTGTTCCCCTTG
>NW_010337685.1:39768-45182 GCF_000700745.2 Antrostomus carolinensis | reverse complement strand
AGTGGATTGTGTTAGCAATACTCTCTAATTCCTGCTAATGAAGCTTGTCAATGAGTATGAAAGTCATTATTTTGGTTTTGAAAGTAAAGGCCTGCAACAGAGTGTTTCTCAGCCATGATTCTCTCTCTCTCTTTTTTTTTCTTTTCTTTTTTTTAAGTGGATATAATTAAAGCAATTGTCTTTAGCCTGCAAATACACACGCTGCCTCCTTCCTGCTCTCTGCCCTGCTCCATTCATCACTTTGACTTTGGCTCCTCACTAACTTTGCCCATTACCCAGCACAAACAATTTTGCACATTTATGTTGATGCCAGTTCAGATCAAAGCCTTTTGGGTGGAGCAGTGTATTTTGCCTATGAATTTGCTCTGGCTGATCCTGATGAAAGTATTAATTGCCATGTGGTTGGATTCTCTTCAGCTGCCTAAAAGGAGTCCAGGATAGGTGTCTAAGGTGAGATGAGCCACCCTCCACAGTCTCATTGACTACAAGAGGGCTACAAGAGGACTATAAGCTGCCATTGGCTACCCACCCCCAAACATCCCTTTTCAGACACCTAAAATTAGATAGAATTAATTCTCACACAAAGGTCCATTTTCTTTCCATTTAACTTTACATACCAGACTGAGGGTGCACGTCTGGTGTACAGAGCATCTCTACAGACCAAGGAGACTTGGAGCTCTTAGGTAGTTTGCATTGCCCTCAGAAAGTAGCTGTTTTCTTCAGCAGTAGAGAGAGATATTTGGAAATCACACCCTCAGGTAGGTGTTTAAAATTAGATGATTAGGTGATCTGTGCCCTAAAACCAAATTTTACATGTTTTTTGAGCACTGATTAATGAGGTTTTGGAAGATAAGTGCCTGAAAATAAAACAGAGTTGATTCATCTGCCCATGCTCCTGTCAGTAAAGGTGCGATAGGAATTGAACACAGATATGTGTTCTGGTCTAATCCACTAAGAATAATCATTCACCCTGTGAAATTCAACAGCCTCATACACACAGAGCAGGCCCATCACAAACGAAATCCATCAGAAACCATTGTGGGAAAATGACTGAAAATATATGAAACTAATGCTGCCTGTTATTGTAATCGTTAGTACGATAATGTCATTGGGGAGTGATATTATGAGAGGTGCTGTGTGGAACAAGGCTGTCTTGTATCACAGGTGTCCACTAAGACAAAACATACAATAAGAAAAAGCCTGATCAAGCAAGAGCCAGACATCACCCAGCTGTGATTTCATTGCCACAAATACGACTGGAGATTCTGCTTATCTAAAAGTTTTATCCTGCCTTTTGTCACAGAATTACAGTCCATGAATTCTGATTTGGGGAGTTCAACTCCTGAAACAGAAAAGTGAAGTCTGGGGGTGCCAGGAATACAGGAACAGTGTCAGTATGTTAAAATAAAATCTGTGACATGGCTTACTCTGGCCATTGTATTGGGAATATAATGTTAATTGCTGGACTAGGTTTTGGGCAGCTAATGAATAAAGAATACTCAATGGATTGGGGTTTTAATTACCTGATTTCCTTTAACCTTATTTCTTCTAACCCACCAGGTCAGTGGGACTAATCCCTCAACAAGACACTGTGCTATGTGAGATCTTCAAAGAGGATTTCCAAAAATTAAAAAGGAAGTGGGAAAAAGTGCTAATCTCAGTGGAAATTAGGCACCTATACCTAATATAATGAACTTGAAATAATCCTTTGCTAGCCACTTACCAGCCTGAAAACCCAAAGACATGTCAGATCATGTGTCCTCCTGACATACTTTGGTGCCTAGACTTCTGCTCCTGTTCCCAGTCAAGCTAAGGAAGCGCTTACCTGGCTTTAAAGGCCTTTAGGGTCAGCACAATTCACATCCCCTTCCCAAAATTTCTCTCTGTGATATTCAGCAAGTTCCAAAATTTCCTGTTTCTCTCAGCTGAAAACCAAAAAAAATATAAATTAAGAACTCTCCATTAAGACACAGAGGGAAGGCATGTGTCTGAATCAGTAGACACACACAGTAAGTGAGGCTTGGTAAGACCAGAACTTTAGTTGACTGCATGAGTTCCAAAGCTTTATCACTTTCTTATACCTGATGCTTGTTGTTCGTTATGTGACACTAGTCCCAGAAAGTGAAGTTTGCCCTGGATGCAACTTCTTTGGAGCGATTTGTGTAACTCTGCTCTTTTTTTTATTTTATTTTTTTTTCTTTTTTCTTTTTTTTTTTTCCCATGAGAATCTACATCTCACCTGGGTTACACATTGCACCAGATTTATCCAGGCAAGTATCTGGTCTTACTCTTCACTTATTCTTTAAGGATTAGCACTGGATGATGAAAATCAGGTTAGAACGAGGTCTCTGAATCAGTGGGCAAAGTCCTTGCTGGGGTCTATGATGAGGGTGATAAACTCTACCACCATCTAGAGATGGTGTCTCTCTTTTCAGCCGATGTTATTACCACAGCTTTTCAGGAATTTCCACTTTTTGCACAGTATCAGAACCTGCAACTACACAGAGATGGCTCCAATAAAATTAATATTAATCTAAAATAGCCCTGGTTTTGAGTTGAGAAACTTTTATAGTTCTTTTTGTTTGTCTCTTTAGCTTATATTCTGTGCTCTTCATTTGGTGTCTTCAGCTCTTGTTTCATTAAGAAATAGGAGAAAAAGGAAAATAAATTGAAGAGAATCAGCAGATTATCCATTAAAACCTTGAAGTCAAAATGAATTGGAAATTCTCACCAATTTGTGGGCTAAGTTTCAGATTCATCTCCCTTTCTTTAGTATTCTAAGAGTTAGGCTTTTAGTCTAGACTGCTTCTGTCTTTAGTAGACATAGACACAGGAAAGACACAGACCTCTCTAGAGACTGCTATCTAAGATGATTTTTCATTAATTTAATGGTCTTACTGGGCCATAAACTAAGCACATCTTGTGCTTGAAGTGACACATATGCCTAAATGACTAATTAGGAACTGCAATTATTAGCAGTGGAAGTTGTTATTCCTTCGGTTATGATGACCTGCAAAGCCTTTTTATGCTAGAGAATCTGAGTCAAGTTTCACTGTAGAAATCTGTACCCACACATTTACAGTAGAAATAATTTTCTTCCAAATAGTCTTTTAACAACTGTTTACTTAACCTATTCTTAAAATCCCCAGTAACAGAGAATTCATCATCCATGTAGGTGACTTAATGCCATGCCTACCATAATTTTGTACTGAGGTACTCTTCTGAACAGAACATCTCAGTACTTTCCTCTTTCAGCAGAATTTGTTAGGTTTTTAACTGATGCAGATAATTCCTTCCCATCTTTAAAACCCAGAATGAACATTTTTTATCACTTTGTTTGATCTCCTGACTCTCCACAGAATTACACCTCTCTGTTCCTGAATTTAGCATTCAGGCATAATGCATGCATTTCATAAGGCCAACCAACCTTGAATAAGGTTGAAAAAGTGAAATACAGTCAGGCTCCTGATTTATATGCTGATTGCTTTTTTTTTTTACAAATACAGAAAATTTGAAAAGTGAATTTAAATTTAAGAAATGCACCCTTTTTTCTCCCAGAATAATGTAAACAAGATTGTTCAACTCTGTTGCTTCTCAGCTACTGATCCGCTGCTCTGACCTTGTAATCAGAGAAGACTGAGCCCTGCATTTGTCTTTGAAGACTGCTAATAATTAAATCCTATTGTTTCATTGAAACAGAACATGACTCTCACAATTTGTAACCAGAAGCAGTATAGCTGCAAAGAACAATGTTGGATAAACATGCCCTTCAAAGATCAAAGGATGGAGAGCTTTGTCAATTTAAAAAAAAAAAAAAAATCAGCATAGCTAAACTGCTGTTTCTCAGCAACTTAGTGTGGGTTCAGATCTGAGGCTGCCTAGATTGCTTTGCTTTCATTTCACAGTCTCAAGGGCATCCTTATTCCCCAGAAGTGCATGGGGAAGCTGGCACACCCAGAAGTGTGTTGTGAGTCTGTGGGTAGAGGGAGAGAGTACCCCCCCCTCGCCACTAATTAAACGTTCAAAGGATTCATGCTCTCTCCAAGCAGCACATCTTTGTGACATTAAATAAAAATCAGCCTCAAAGAGAAAACATACACACAATATGTTCAACAAGGCAATGGGCAAGAGGATAACAGGAGGATTTGGCTTTGTAGTGACACTGCTTTCATTTCTTCCTTGTGGAGCCCTTCCCTTCTCCATGGCTTTCCACCAGAAAGTTTCTCCTCCTCACTACAAACAGAAACTCACCTTCAATGCCATTTTGGTCATGCAACTCTGAGAGAAGACAGGAGAAGCTGGAGTTACTTAAGGAGTTCACCCATTCCCATAAGTTATGGCCAGCAAAGCCTTCTCAAGTTAATCCCTCTCACTAGCTGTTTCCTGGTGGCCCAGAAAGAGGGTAAATTTGCAGAAAATGAGTCACAACTAAACCTTGGCATGTCTCTTCAGTATTTCATAGTTTTTCCTCTTTCTGTCAAACAATTTCCTTGGACGTGAAGATTTCCTTCCTGAAATGTCTCTAGTTGTGCAAGGACGGGTCACTGTTGAGAAGGTCAGACTACATTCTCCATGGCCTGACCCTTCTGGTGGGAGTTGTGGGGTACAGTGCATCTATATATTCATCTCATAAACTTCTCAAGTGCCTCTTGTCCCAGTGCATGTGTGTATGGACATGCTCCCAGCACATATATGTCATTGGTTAAAGGGTTGAGACAACTCTTCCAGTAGCAGTGTAAATCTAGGACCTTTGTCTTGCCCACACAGAGGTCCAGGTGGATCACCTAGCTATGGCATGTGGATCCAAGCCAAAAGAGAGGTTATCTTGCAGAGAGGGCCTTGTTGAAGCTCAGGATGAGGTAGGAACAAATTGTGTAAGACAGAGGTGAAACTGGGGAGGTCACACACCATCAGTGAGAGCCTCTTCCACTCAATCTTGTACTAGCACGTTCTGGAAGAGAATGAGGATTTGGAGGACACTTAGCGCTGTTTTTACCCAACCATCTGAACAGCAAATAAATAGAGGCAGCCATTTTAGAGGGGACTCAACATCGTGCATGATGAAATCTGATCTCATGAAGTTTTTATGCAATAGTCTGTGTGTGGGTGACTTTTCTGGAGTCACTTGTCTTTACAGAATCAGCTGCCGCAGGTATCAGTCATGTTCCTTCACTCTCCCTTGCTGTGATGAGTTTTCCTTGTTCTCCTGTCCCAGCACTAAGCTCAATTTCTGAAGCAGACACAGAGGGAAGAGATGAGAAGAGACTCACTAAGGCCCACTCAGACCATCTTATTCTCTGCATTACTGTTCTTCTCTGAACTCACTGAGTAGTCCTAGTCTTGCTTGCATAATAAGTTTAATGATATGTCTGGATGCAAAAGCGAATTTGATCTGTTTTCATTTTAGAGAAGGG
>NW_010337685.1:25040-39740 GCF_000700745.2 Antrostomus carolinensis | reverse complement strand
GCTGAAATCTTGCAGCAGAGCTATCATCTCATGCATAGCTCTGTGCTTTCTGCTGTAGATCATGGTACCTCAGCTTGAGAGGGAATGAATACGCTTCAGCTCTATTTTTTTTTTAATTGAGGAATCAGATTTTGTTAGCAGATTATTGCAATATAAATGCAGCATGGAGAAAAAATAACTGATTTTTTCCAGTGATTAGGAAAAAAGGAAGTCTGAACCACTCTCCTTTTCCTTGTCATTAAGTTAGAGGGTGGATGTTCAGCTCACATTAAACTGTGGTGCTTCACTCTTCATGGCATTAGGTTTGCAAAGGACATGCAGCTGGATCTACTGAGGGCTACATCTGTGAGTGAGCTACATTTTCAATTGCTGCCTTTCCCTTGCAGCTGGGAAGCAAACTTCTGGTGGAGAGTGGAAATTGTCTCTTTTTAGAACTCAGATATGACCAATGTTTTTATGTGAAGTAGGGGAGGAAAAAGCTTTTTTATTCTAAGAATAAAGATAATAATTATTCCTCTTGCCTCTTGTCCTTCTGGACTCCAGTGTTGCTATTATGTGTGCCTGGACTTAGATTTATGAATACGATGAGAGGAATGTAAAGTATGTACTGTTGAACCTATGGCAAGAGAACTATCTAACCCAGTAGCCGCCTAAAGGATTACAGATATTTGTTGTTTGTTCACTGTACTTTTTAATGAAGCAGAGCTAGTCCATTCTGCTTTCTGTTTATACTTAATTTTTATTTCCCAGTTCTTAGACATTATCATTCCACTTCAGAAAACGTTTTACAGTTCCCTTGAATGTCTCTCTTTACTTTCCTGTCTACTAAGACAAAATTTTATTTTAATGAGTTAAATTGTAATATCAGTTAAACTGAGGAAAGAATCTGGCCCATAAAATTTGACAAATGATGATAATTTTAAGAAATAAAATGTACACATTGTGTCTAAACACAATTGGCCTCATTCCCTCAGCTGCCCTGATGTTCAGCTGCTTGGAAAGTTTCCTCTAGGAAAAACCTTTATTAAATGATTTGTGCTTCTTTTACATTTTATTCCAAATTATCTCACTCCCTTGTTTTATTTCTTCTTCAAGCTGGCTGCTTGCTACAGCTAATTTGGTTGTCCTTGCTGGGACTACCATAAATACTCATCCCCAGTAGTACTTTGTGAGCTGAATTAGTCAAGTGATCTTGGCTATAACATTCAAGAAAACAGTCAATAAGATTAAAGACTGGGAGAACTTTATGGTTGGAGACACCGTTTTAAAGTCACCCATAAAGGTGCATAAGCAAAAAGCGCTGACAAGGCCAAAAGCATCAATAGATGCTAAAATTGTGACCTTCAGTGTTGTTTTAGGAGGGATAATTGTTCACTCACTTTTTTCCCTGTGACTGTATTAAAGCACAACACTCTCTTTCTCTTAACAAGGACCCTTTCATACAAATAGATGAAATACCAGATTAAAAACAAGGAGATAAAGCCTGACCTACAAGTTGAAAGACAGAGCATTGAAGTCTGCATGAGACTCCAGGTATACAATGTCCCCGTCCTCTGACTATGAAGTAGAGAGTGTGACATCCCACCTGGAGTAAGTGGTACTAGAGTCACCCAAAGCAATAGAAAAGTTGTTTCTTCATCTCTGTCTTTGCTCTTCAGGCTTTTATTTCTCCTGACAGTACCTAGAGCTTTAACCTGTGCAGGGCTGTGGCTCTCAGATGGCAGTCATAATTGGATAAGTCTGCTGTTGTCTTCATGGTGGAACAGATTTACCATGGCCCTCCAGAATTAGCAGTGATCATATGACACATGGTCCATCATTGCTGCATGGGTCTATAGTTGCCTTTACAATGTTCTCATGTCTTATTGTCACGAGGTCGAAGCTCCTGCTTTTATTTTAAATCTGGATGAACAGTTCATTCACTGAAAACTAATTCTGGGGTAGTGGAGGGTGACAACAGGGCTGGAATTATTTGTGATGGGGTGGAATTGATGAAGAGGTTTCTGTCAAAAATTTCCTTTTTATATTTTTCCATCCAAGCACCAGCTGGAATATTTCATTTCAGAATGTTCAAAAAGCAAATGTTCTTCCTTTTCTGTTGTA
The DNA here is from genome assembly GCF_000700745.2 of Antrostomus carolinensis. Classification (NCBI taxonomy): domain Eukaryota; kingdom Metazoa; phylum Chordata; class Aves; order Caprimulgiformes; family Caprimulgidae; genus Antrostomus; species Antrostomus carolinensis. The sequence goes on along the minus strand of NW_010337685.1, from coordinate 37,637 downwards.
AAATAATTATTTTCTGGTCTGAAATTGCCCATGCTTCATTTAAAACCATAAGAAAAATCATCAAAGACTACCCATCAGCCACAGAAAATGTTTTGACTTAAAATATCTCTCTTTAATTATTAATTTTTTTAAAATAACATTTTTAAAAAATGTTTTTTTAAAAACCCCACTCCCCACCCCCCCTAGTCTGACCAATACGCTTCTCCTCCTTTCATCCCCCTCAAAAAGAGTATGCAAAATCAATTATTCCTATAGTTTGCTCAAAACTTTTTAGACATACTGGACAGAATCACTTTCATGTCAAGGTTGACTTTAAATACCTAAGTTTTCTAATACTAAATTGAAAAAGGTTCAGACTTTATTCTGATGAAAAAGGTGAATTATTTTAATTTTAGGTCTAAATTACAATGAGATAAGTACTAAAGCATGGGTAATTCATGTAGACTCAAAACTCCATATTTGCTTAACTGTCCTGTACCACACACAGGATAGATAGGTCTTTGTCTTTAGAAGGGCTTTCTTACTGTTAAAGGGTTAGTCTATCCATATTACAATGAACCTGGAAGATTCTAGGCTACAAAAATGCATGGAACATCATAAACATGATCTGAGACATTTTGTGTACAAGCAACAATTCCACCTTTCCTGTAACAGATGACACTGCTTGAGGTTAGAACAAGAAGTACCTGTTGCCTGTGCTGTAACATCTCCTGCAAATAGCTTCTTATTTGTGGCACTGATATAAAGCCCGTGTTTTATGGAGCTTACTCAACCACCTTTTCTATGTCAGGTAATCACAGATACATTTTTCTTCAATTTATTTTGAGACCAACTGCTGTTAAGAGGCTGTAACAAGGGACGTAACTCGCTCCTCTCACTTCCATTCAGACAGTTTGAATAAACCCACATTTCAGCCTTTTATGGTTCCTCTTTCCATTATACTTATTTTATTTTATTTTTCTCCATGGGGATTGAGCCACTTTATTCAGGTCATTTTCTGCAATATCATGTTAACCCATTAAAATGTCAAATAATTTATTGTCCATTCAGTCCAGCCATCTGTCCTTTTCCCCTAAAAAGCACCGTCATTTCTGTAAGCTCTCCGTTCCCCTGCACATTCAAAGGACCTCGTAGATCTCCACACCTTCTCATTAAATCTCGCTGAAGAACAGTTGCCTTGGAAACCAGGGAGCTGATCCAGCAAAGGGGCTGAGCATCTTCGCCTTGCCTTGACTTTGGTGGGAGGTGAAGCCATTCAGCACTTCTGAAAGGACATTTAGCGCCTGGCCAGCAGAGAAACCATTAAGCACTAACTACTATTTTGCTCTAGTTTCAGGATGATGGGAAATGATGTTGGTCCCTACACACCTTCCTATCCTACACATGAAGAACAGGAGATAGAAAGAAGTTTAAGCAGCTGATGCTTTTATGGCATCTCTGAACTCACTTGTAATTGCAGAGACTTTGGAAATGTGAATGCATTCTAAATACTATTCCAAAGAGCAAACCTTTTCTAAGGTTCAACCTAAGACCTTCAAACTTTATTTACATGTTATTTATGATTTGTCAGTGCAAGAGAGCTACCAGGGTCGCTACAGATGTGGAGTAAGAAACTAGTTTGGATTAAAAAAGAAAAGAAAACAAAAAAAACCTGCAAAAGTTGTTGATGTGTAATAACTTGTTCCTGTACAAGTGTGATGGTTTAACTTAGCTGGCAGCCACTTGCAACACGCCCACCCAGGGAACTGGGGAGAGAATTGGAGGGGTAAAGATGAGGAGACTTGTAGGTTGAGATAAGAACAATTTAATAATCAGAGTAAAATAAAATTAAAATAATAAGAATAATGATAAAAACTATATATTTGAGTGATGCAGAGTACAATTGCTCACCACCCGCTGATAACGATCCCGAAGGAGTGAAAATGAACCCCAAACTGAAATCACAATCCTGGAAAAGCGAGCCCAAGAGATTCCTGAGAGAATCCCCCCATTTCCGGTCAGCCTTGGTTAATGTACTAAACATGACATAATATGATATGGAATATCTTATTGACATATCCAACTGTCAATTCTGTGTTTTACTAACTACTACAGTTTTCTTCTCCACCCCCCATTCCAGTCCTCTGTTCTTGGAAACTGCCCAAGCACAGTGTCCTTGTAGTTACCAACATTTCTTCTCATAACAATCCTCCCTGAAACCAAAACACAGTGCTTTCTAGCTACTAAGAAGAAAATGAACCCTATCCTAGCAAAAACCAGGACAATAAGGAAACCCAAGGGGATCTGAACATCTGAGACCATGGAGTAGGAGAGGAATTGGACATGGACAGGACAGCGCTGATGGGCAGGAGAACATGTCACTGAAGTCTTGGCTTGGGAACAAGAGCTGTGTTGAACCACCTACATCAAAGCTGTACTCTTCTGAAAACCCATCCAGGAGCAGTGGAAAAAAAAGACTTCATAGTCAAGCTAAAATACACTATTCCCTAACTTACAGCATTAGTTGGTCTCCTCTGCCCTTTTCCCCATCATTTGCATCGCCAAGTTTTCTTTCAGAGACTGTTCCTTGGAAGAAAGAAAAATATCTGCAGGGGCTGAAAAGATACATAGTGGAGAGTAGCTTTCTAATACTCTCAGCAAGGACAGAATAAAGTCAGGGCAGTCTCACCCAGAAAGAATTCACTGTTACCATCCCAACACTGCAGCGTTGGCACCACACCTGGTGTTGACTTCACGCAATAACAGGGGACTTTCAGGGCCATCCTAGTCCTTAGGGGTCATGGATCTGAATTCCTTGCTCTGCTGTATGCTGATTTTCTTTCTGATCTTAGGCAAGATGAGACTGAACCAAGTGTTCAGTGTCACCTTGAAAATAAGGGTAAATGATATATTCTGCACTGTGAAATATTTGGACAAAAGTCTTTTGCTTGCAGTAGATGGCACTGGGGAGGAGGCAGGTCAGGATCCCTGCGTTGCAGGGATTTACACCTCCAAAAGAGGCTTTTTGTACTGACAAACAATATGCTTCTAATTAAAGTTGCTGCTGCAAAGTCTCTAATCTGATAACACATTGTGCAGGAAGCAAGGAGACATCTGTTCGTATGAATGCATCAATATTAAGGTGTATTCTGGATTCAAAATTCTCCCCACGCTGTTTAATAATACCACTGGCAGAAGACATCTCCCTCTTTAGTATCTGCCTGAAAATATTTTGCAGCAGAAGCATGTATTCTATGGAGGATTGTGTGAACATAAGATCTAATTTTCCTTGGCAAATCATCCATCAGGTGTGCGAATTTTTAATGGAAGACAGTGATACCTCCCATCAATAAAATCAAGTTGGGGGGTGAAACAAGACTAGGTAGAGGTACAAACTTTCTCACCTCCACAAATACCGTCTGTGGTCTCTGTTTGGGACTTACTAAATGGAAAGCATTTGGAGTTGGGAGAGACCATCTAAAATGGCACCTCTTTGGCACTTGTATCCCACCTCACAGAAGTCTCTGAAGGTTGCTTAAATGTTGTTAGGCTCATGCCATCCTTAACTGATGAGGTCAAGAATATAAGAGGTGGAGGGTCAGGAGACAGAAGACAGAATTGCCCAGTTACCCTGGATTTTGGGCAGCAGGAAGATGTAGGATCACATCAGGCAAAGGGACATAACCATAACACAAGAGAAAGGCAGAAACAGTCATCTTGGGTATTTGTAGCACTCTTCATTTACTAGGGAGGCAGAGAGACAGTAGAAGTCCTGTCTCTGCTGCTGAAGGGGAGGTTTTTGTGTGGAGGGTGTTGGGAATAAGTTCCTAATACACTTGCAAATAGAGATGCCCAGGTGCAGCCCCGTCATCGGACCTGGTGCACAAACTTAAACAGCTCAGATCAGGAGTGAGTGGAGGAGCATACCTTGATTAAGATGTTGGTCCATTCAGCACACATGTACATTTAACCCCCAGGTCATTTTACATTCTTTGAGGATTTCAGAGCTATTCCTGAAGAGAAGTAAGGTGATGCAAGACTGACTTTTTCAGAACATGCCAAAGACTGTACTGACTCAGTGGTCTGTCACCACCAGTAGTCAAGCACAAACTCCTTGTAGTATTTCATGGAAATAGCCTCCTCAAGTATTCTTTTCCTCCAACAACTTGATGCTCTGGATATTACAAACCAGAATTGCTTTATATTTAACAGCCCTCAATGTCATTTTCTTCCATGAGTTTGTGCTGCTGGTTTTTTTGAACCCATGTAAAGTTACTGCATCCACATCCTGTGACAAAGACTTGCACAACTTAGGTACAAACTGTGAGAAAAGCTACATGTTCCTGCTCTCACTGGCATCTACTTGTTTAAATTGCTGAAAACTTCATCCTTGCAAAGAGGTTTGCAGAAAGCCAGTAACACTGGTGATGTTAGTACTCAGCTGTACCATGGAGTGGCAAACTCTTACTGACACTGATCCTGTGCTCTGGGCAGGTTCACTTTGGGTGTTCATTTTGGGGTTAGTTCCAAAGTACACTGCTACGGGTAAAGAGAGTCATTAACTTTCTGTCAGGAGTATTTTTCCATTAACTTGGTTTTCTTCTATGCAAATAGGAAAGCAGTTTCTGTTTTTGACACACAGATGTGTTGGTGTCAGTACCCAGCCCCTAGAAATAGTTTTATTGCTGACATCCAACACCAGACTTGCTGGTTTTACCAGGAATGGAAGAGGAAGTTTGATTAACCACACATATGAAGTGATAAAAATAAACCCCCAATCCACTTACATTGAAGCAGAGCAGCACTTGACAATTCAGGGTGATGCATCTGACCTTGAATATGAAGAAGCAGGAACAGTTGCTGATGTAAAAGACTTTTTACTTCTCCAGTACATCTGCTCTTAAAACAAAGACTAGAATAAACTCAACCAGTCAGAGGGACTCAAAGAAGTGCAGAGGAAGTGTTTTTATGGAGGTGGTTCTCCATAAAGGGCTGGTCTTCTCTGCAGGGCAATATAGATCTAAAAGGACCTGCTGAAGGACTCATGGGTTTTGACCTATAGCAAACTTAGATGTCTCTTTGGGATTCCTTCATTAACCCTAATAATTGTTTTGGTCATAACTTGCCACAGAAAGCCATCTGATCAAGAACAACCTTGCTACAGATATTTAATCCTGTTGAAGCTCCCTTCAACAGGACCATATGTGGTTCATCCTAGGAAGGGATTCTGTGGATTTAGATTAAAATTTGGCCATTGTTGGTAAATCAACTTTAGAGAAGTGTGTGAAAACAAAACCTGATCTGTCTCCCAGTTGTATGTTCAAGCAGCACTGAGCCTTGATGCACAAGGAGAGACTGTGTTAAAAGTGAATTTTAAAGACTTCAGGCTGCATGGAGGGAAACCTGTAAGAGATGGTAAGACCTCCTTGTCCTCACTAAATGATACTGGTTTTTACATCAGTGTAACGTGTCTGTGGTGTGGCCAACCCTAGCTGCTTTGCTCAGTGGAGATGGATACGTACCCACAGTGAAATATGTTACTAGAACAAGGATGAGGAATTCACTTTTTCACAAGACATTTAAGCAGACCTCCTGCATGCAGCATATCTTCTTGTATGATGTCCTATGGGGCTCCTTGTGTTTGCTCAGCCTCCCCAGTGGTCCTGATCTACACAAGGAGAAACAAGAAAGATGTAAGCAGGGAGCAAATTGTTACTGCTTCTCCTAAAGCCTCAAGAGAAGGAGCAGAGGCTCCATGAAAAGTGATGCAACAAGGTGTGTCTTCAGAGCAAAAATCCCTCATCTTTAAGGTTGTCTTAGAGCAGGAAAACCTGTGTCAGAATTAAATATTTGTACTTCTCAGGCATCAGAGTTACACTGGGGGCAAGTTGGTGGATAGATTATGCAAATAAGGATCAAAATACTTCCACATCTGCTTCAATCTTGTTTTCTCAGCCTTTTAAATTAGTAACTATAAATGCATATATTACAGATCAGGTACCCAAAGGATTTCAAGCATCTAGTTCCCATGTCACACTCCAAGAAAAATATGTCAGAGCATGGGACTAGCAAGGAGCAGGATGATTCACAGCAGTTAAAGGAAGAATGCAAATGCAATACAGTTACTCTTCTTCATTCATTTATAAAGAGGTTCCAAACCAAGGGTTCAGATCCACGTAGGTCTCAGCATGGCTTGGGGAGATCCCACGCACTGGTTAATTTGTGGTTGCAGCCTGCTTGTCTGCTCTGAGTCTGTGAAAAATATGTAGTAGCTTGATCTTATATGCATTGCTACCTTTAGGCAAAAATAAGTGACATTGCCTCACGGTTTGGGTTCTTTAAGAAAGGGTTCATGGGCAGTTGCCATGGCTAAACTGCTCCGTAGCAACTTGTTAAACCAGTAGCTTGCTTGCAGCTCTGATGACAACATGGTAGAACAAGAAAATGAGCTGAATGCACAGTGAGGAGGGACATGGTAATTAGAAGTGAAGAATCAAATCCTTAGGGCTTGGTTCCGGAAGTGTTTGTGAGGGACTTTGTTCATTTGTCACTTCCCATAAATATCATCAGCAGAGCAACTCAGCTGGACCCTAAATTCCTCCTAGTCACACCTGTGTCTATGGTTTGCATGAGTTTAACAGTGATATACAAGCACTTCATTTTGGGACTGAGTGAGTTTTATTGCTGGGAATCATGTGGCATCATGTAACGAAGGGGAGCTGGGTACAGGCAGTACAGAAAGGGGCACAACACACTACCAGCCATGAGGGACAGCACTGATGTCATCTGAACTTTCTTTGTTTACATGTTCAGAGCAGGAGATCCTACAAAGAAAGGCTTTCCAACTGAGGCACTCAAGCTGAGTCGTTAAAGCAAAGCCTTTTTTTGGCTGTTGAGTTGGGTCTGTTCAAGACTGGAGAAGAGAAGACTCCGGGGAGACCTTCTAGTGGCCTTCCAGTACCTGAAGGGGCTCCAGGAAGGCTGGGAAGGGACTTTGGACAAGGGCAGGGAGTGATAGGACGAGGGATGATGGCTTTAAATTGGTAAAGGGCAGGTTTAGATTAGACATTAGGAAGAAATTCTTTGGTGTGAGGGTGGTGAGACAGTGGCCCAGGTTGCCCAGAGAATCTGTGGCTGCTCCTCCCTGGAAGTGTTGAAGGCCAGGCTGGATGAGGCTTTGAGCAACCTGGTCTAGTGGAAGGTGTCCCTGCTGATGAGGCTGGAACTGGATGATCTTTAAGGTCCATTCCAAACCATTCTATGATTCTGTTTCTATGATTGCTTTTGAGGTTTTAAGAACACCCGTGGTATGTTTTAAATAATCCTTGGAGCAATCCACACTTCCAAAACTTTTTGATTTTGTTGAACCAGCATTTCCTCTTTCAGAACCATAAAAAAAAAAATCTCAGCCAGCTTCCCCCAGGTATCATGACCAGGTTTACAAGCAGTGATCAGCTTTAGTCTTGCAGGCACCTCTGTGCTTGAAGTAGTCTGCTCACACTCAGTGTTTTAAAGATTTGAAACCTTCCAGTGTGGGTTTGTTAATTTAATCTAGAATTCCCAAGCTTTTCCCATTTTCCTATCTTTTAAAAGAACACAAAAGAAATCTGCTCAGCTGCAGATTTCAAACTCTTTTGTTTTGTTACTAATGCTACTGCTTTTTGGATTGAAACAGTCAACTAAAAAATGCTGTCAGGTTAAGGAAAATCAGGAGATTGACAAAATAATTACATGAGTTTAAAGAAAAAGGAAATGTTTCAGACCATCTTTATTTGCCTTTTGCTTTCATCCATGCCACATTTTACAGCTTTGCTTTGCAACTCTGAAGCTAGATACATTTTTTCACCTGAAATCTAAGAGTTTCCTGATTTCAGAGCTACTTGAAAATCATCCCAGATTACTAGACTCCTAACATCACCATTAAATTTAGCTGTGTCAAGGCAAAGCACAGCTGTGTGATCAACACAGATCCTGCTGACCTCAGTGAGTTGTGGATCTGATGCCATGTAAGCAGGGAGCAAATTGAAAAAGGAAAAAAAACAGTAGAAGTTGGTTTTTGAAAGAAAGCATGAGCTGTTTCTCTCATTAAGAGTGTCTCATCACTCTTACTTGTAGATTGCTCCACTCATTTTACTTTTGAATTGTTTGCTTCAACTTTTTTGGCACAAGAGTATATCTTACTACTGATATAGTCCTAACAGCAATTGCTAGAACCATAACAAATATCTCTTAGGTGTGTGATATTGTTGATAGCATACAAAGAGATGGATTTGTTGAAGATGTATTTACACTTTCACACACAGGTCTCAGATTGCTCCAAAGACCACACCTGCCCATTGTCCCTACTGTAAAGCCTTTACTCCTGCTATACTGTGGTTTCTGGTCATGTCCTACAGCCCTCTGGAGGGAGAGGTGACAAAGTGGACCTTATTCTTGCCCCTGTTGCCTGGAGAGGTTGGGTCAGTGTGTTACAACCTCTCCATCCATCTGCCAGTTTCCTCATCTCTGTGTTAGAGACAATTTATGGGAGGACTAATGGGTTTGGCCTGCCTAAACACATTCTCAAACCTGTCTCCATCTCCTGAGCTATCATATCCAAGGACATATGGCATCAGATCCACAACTCACTGAGGTCAGCAGGATTTTTTGCCTCAGTACCACTGAGATTTGCAGGGTGAAGCCCCACTGAAAAGAAGACCAGAACTGGTTCTGGTCTTTCCCCAAACTAACAGAAATAGCCAGTAAATTTCCTTCTACAGTGACCCTTGCTAGCTTTTTTGTTTTCTCATTATTTATTTCTTTTCCTTTGAATGAGACAAGAGTAGATATTTTTCTCTTAGCAAAAAGTTTCCATGGCAAACAAGCTGCCCATTGTCACACCGAGAGCCCACGTGAGCTCTAGCTGGTCATGTCACATGTAAAATTCATGTGGCTCTACCTGCATGCGAGGTACTTGTGCAGCCTGGCCAGGGCCAGGAATGACACACACAACTCACAGACCGGCTCTCCTCCACAGCTTACAAAAGATTTCCTTCGCTCTGAAGCCAGGCGAGACTGACAAAATCCCCGCTCCTCCAAGCACACGTCTCAACGAAGAGATTTGCTCCGCAGAGCCAAGAAAACTGAACTCCTTTACCTTTCATTTTGATGGTTTCCATGGAAACCATAAAATTAAGCTGTGCAGCTACTTACTGAAACATTACATAATCCGTCAAACACTCAGTTGCTTTTCAACAAACGTGTTTGTTCTGTGTTGCTTTATTTTTTTTTTCTTTTTGCCAGCCCAATCAGCCTGATCTCTGTTGATCTGATTAAACAAGAAGCAATGGTGTAAAATCAGATATTAAAATGCAACTCCAGTCAGTGTTTCTCTCCAGAGAATGACAGGCTACCTGCTTCCACTGCCAGATATATCTGCAGCATCACTCATCGCCTGATCATATGGATGAGGTTGGATTGATGAGGGTCCTATCCCAATTCTGACCTCAGAGACAACAAATAGGTTCCAGTTCCACACTGCTTCAGGTTGTTTACATCCATGCAAATAGTATGCAAAAGTATGTGGTCATATGCATCAATTTTGTATTTAATTAGGGCAACAAAATAAGGTAGAATGGACTGACTTCAGTTGAGTTTCCCACCTGGACCCAAGACATCAGTTCTCACCCAAAATATTTTAAACAAGCACTGTAGAATATCCTGCAATTTTCATTATGAAAGAAAAATCTCATTATAAAGCAATGCTAATATCCATTTTATCATGTTCCTGGCACTCAGCCATCCCTGTTGGAGCTGGACCAGAGACAGAAGCAATGTTTGGGATGAAGAAAGCTGCTGTACAATCACTCTTTAACTTTTGTTGCCAGGCTCATTATCTAGAGCTCAGCAAAGCCAGATAGCTCTTCCTTGTTTTGTCCAGGACACACCATCTTACTACTGTTGACAACAATGCCAAAACTTTCTCACCGCTGGTGAGAATAACTATTCCTTTTGTAGCTGCAGAAGGGAAAGGAAAGACCTCAGCTGGACTTTAGGTCTTGCCCAGAAAATGCAAGGGAAAAAGGGAGACCACACTCACACAAAGATGTATAAGCAATGTCTTAGGAGAAGGGTATGAAAGGACTGTGAGTAGTCTCTCAGAACCCGTTACCTTCCCAGTGCTGTGGCTGAGGAGTGGGCAGATACAGCACAGAAGAGGTCAAGCTACCTGGAGTGCAGAAGAAGAGAGTTCAGGTGCCATAACATTTCTCAGAGGGACAGAAATTGGCCCTGGCTCATTTTATTTCCTCCTAAAATAAGATGTAGTTTCAAAGGAATCATCAAGTCCAGCACTGCCAGTATAAATTAAAGCTGTCTCTTCTCTTGGCAGCATCCTTTCATATCTCAAATCAATATATCCCTTCAGCAAAAAGCATGTCTTCTTCAAACACTGCTCAGCTTTGGCATACCACCTAGAAAATCCCTTGCTGGGAAGATGCCCTTTGGTTTTGAAATGTTGCTGAGAAACCCAAAGAAAAGCTGGGATTCCTCCTCACACCACTGGTTGTGTTTGCCATCAGGTGACACCACAAAGCCTTCCATATCCCTGGAAAATCTGTCTTTTCATGGGTTAATCTCAGTCTGCTCCTGTCTCTTGTCCCTCACTGGCTTTGTGTGACATGTGTAACAGTGTTCTTAGTATGATATAAAGATATAAAATGCTAAGTAACTGAAGCAGCTGCTGGTGCATCATTTAAGGAGCACACATATCCAATAAAGCAGGCATTTACAATGTCTAAATAGCTGGAAATACCAGATAACTAATTTTTTGACTGCCAAAAATACTTGGGCAACCTCAGTCAACATAACGACACGTCATGGTTAATAACTTCCAGCCTGAGATAAGCTGAGGACAAAAATGGAAGGAACCAAAGATTTCCTGGATTTGCAAAAACTGTCATTCTATTTTCCTGATTTTAATGCTAAATATTGAGATCTTTCTGTCACTGAATACTTATATATTCCACTTTGAAGTCAAGAAGTTCAGACAGAGTAAACTGGCATCCCTGAAAATAAAGTTTTACATCATTGTAGAGTGTGGTTTAGGAAGTCAACATAACTTTCTTGTATCTTTTGAACTGTAGGAAAAGATATATTTACTTAGACTGCATAATAAATCTATGCAAAATAAAGACTGCTTTTTACATCTCTACAGCATCTAGTTTTTTGAATTTCCTGGTTTGCTGTTCCTACGCTTTCTACATATTGCTTGATTTGAAGAGCTTCCTGGATTTATATGTTCGTTTTCTACTACACCAAACAGTACCAGTACTAGACAAATAAAACATTGGATAGTAAAATTTCCACCCTAATAAAGAATCACCGTAAAGTATAAAGAAAATATTGAATAATGCTAATATTGGTGGTTCTTGACTTTTTCCCAAACTCGGTTTCATTGAGCTCAGGGATTTTCTACGTGAGAAAATTGATTGTTTTCACTGCAGTAGTGTAGTTCTGCTGCCTATGTATCAAATTCCTTGAGTTTAACTGGCTTTAACATTAGAAGTTTGTAAAAAAGGCAAAGTTTTATCTGTCTGAGCCAAAATGAATTTTACATGGTGACTAATGGCTTAGCTAAATCAGGTGGTGAAGCTGTGCTTTTGGATTTGTATTTCAGAAGATTTCTGGACCTTAATGCCTCTATAATACAGCTACCATGGATGTTGTGTCAGAAGAGTCTCTTGAGAGAAAAGCTTGTGTCACCAGAAGTTTTCAACTAGAACAAAACTCTTTGGTGTGTTTTCTGACATACTGACATCGAGTGGATATGCCACAACTATAGTTAAGCTTGCAGAACCTTGTTCTGTCAACCTCACCTTGGGGAACACTAGAAACTAGGAACTGTTCTTCTTTATAGAATGGATAAACTTTACAAAGGAAACAAATCTTATTAGCAATTCTTTTTGAGATGTCTCCATACTGTGCAACTTTTGGAGGAGACAATTGCATCAGGACAGTATGTTCTTCTCTATTGAATTCAGCTTCAGAGACACTTCTCTACGGATATGTAGAGAGTGTCTCTACTCAATACAATGTCATTTGTGCTATCAAGGTCTTTAATTGGGCTAGCTCAGAAATGACATGTCAAACCAAGACCCAGTGAAATCTCCATTGATATCAAAATCCACTGGTTTTGCACCCAACAACCAAGAGTTTCCATCCCCTGGTGCTTCCAGTGGGAAGCTAGCTGGGATGGCAAACTTTCCTACTGCAGCAGAACACAAGATTAAAACCTGAGCAACTGCAAAAGGGACTTGAATCTCTACTCAGCCTCTTTCATGTAAATAAAACTCAGTGGAAATCAAAAGCATCAAATTATGAAGCGGAAGAATCAAGCCCTAATTTCTACAAGATCACCTATGAGTCATACATATATATGTATATATAGAAAGAGGGACGTATATTTATATCATGTGTATCGAGATATATTTCCACAAGTCTAAAATACTACATATATCTGTGCAATTAGATGGACATATAACTAAATATGTGTAAAACAATTTTAAGGTGTGTGTCTGCATGGCTATGTATAATTTAAAGGTACAGAAACATTAGGCATTGATTTCTCCTGAGTTAACA
>NW_010337685.1:0-25013 GCF_000700745.2 Antrostomus carolinensis | reverse complement strand
ATTTAGAGCTAGGGATGGACTTCTGTGCATGACAATTTCCCCCCTGTTGGGAGGCATTGGCTCTCAGTTTGTAATGGCTTTTAAAATCATCGATGTGAAATGTGCCCTTCTGTGTAACACTTGGTATAGGTTCTGTAGGTCGTACAACCAAATTAGTCCTTTGCTACTGCACATTGTGAACACTTACTTACAGTAAGGAGAGCTAACAGGCAGAATATATTAAAGTTCCTGATTAAGCATGAACTGAGCACTGCTCACTGGGAAGCATTTCACACCCACAACAATAGTTTTGCACAGTGTTTGACCAGATCCATAACCAACATCGTCCAATATAAGAGCAATCATAGATGGGAAGGCCATCTCTGTGCACTCTGAAGAATCAACACTAGGGAAATGTCACTGCTTTCCAATCTCTATTTGCTACATCTCCAATATTAACATGGTGGAACTCAGCCCAAAATTTGAATTAGATTGCAAAGTGGCCAAAAATTATTTCAGTGCTTTTTTGATACGTAGAGTTGAACTATTCTCCCAGGGAACCTCTTTATCTCTGCAGGATAGAGAGGATAAGAAAGAATCAGGAAGCTTGACCAAGTCAAGGTTGTATAGGAAAAAAGACTCCCTGGTGCAATACATTGTAGAATACCTTAGTCATCCAGCTCTATCTGTCTTGTGGTCTTTTGAGGGCTCATCTGAAGCTAAAGCCTGAGTGATGGAGACCTACTAGTTCCTTACAGACTTCAGGGTAAATCATCTGGCAAACTTGCCCAAGCTATAACTCAAAAAGAGTTATTTCTTATGATGTAACCTGATCTGAATCACTGGACTGGAATAAGGTAGCAGCACCTCAATGCTCACTGTGTTCACTCCCGGGCACATCTTCTTAGCAGTTCTTTCCAACAACATAGCATAAGAAAGGGGTGTTTTTTAAAAAAAACAGAACAAAAAAAACCCACAGAAGAACAGCCTTGATGGGGATAATTTTAAGAATTTATAAGTTACAAGCTCACCCCTGGCTTTCTGCTTTTCTCAAGAAGCAGCACTGCTGTTTGCCCTCTACAAGTGGCACTGCTTACTGAGAGAGAAACTTCCAGTGTTATTTTTATGCTTCTCAGCTTATATATCTGTCTGAAGAGCAGATTGGACTCCTTGCCTCCCCTACCATGCAGGATCTTAATTTATGCATCAGAGATTCTTGTGTTGCCTGATATGTAACAACCTCAAGGATGACTTTCAAGGCTTACTTCCTTCCAGGTTTATTGTCTTTATGGCTGCCATTCCAGGTGTCAGGTGCTTGGTTACTTATCACTTGCTTTTGGTGACCAGCAATCAGATTCTGAAAAAATGATCTCATGGTTTGAGTGAAATCTTTGATATAGCTGTGTCTCCTTTAATAGAACAGCACAAAATTCTTGTTTTTCTTTCCCTCTGTCTACATCCATCTCTTTTCCACCTGAACAGCCTGAAGAAGAAAACATGGAACACTACTCAATGGCCAACTCAGACAGAATTTCACTAGGTTACCTTTATACAGCCTGGCTCTAAGTCATAGTAAAGAGTTGATATTTACTATAATTTGTATAACTCTTACAAAGATGTAGGTAATATCTAGAGAAATGACACCTCCCAACCCTCAGAAAATCATGGCAAAAGGTTAAAGTGAACAAAATAACTCAATTTCTCAACAGTAATCAGGATTAACTGCATTACATTTAAAGGTAATACCTTGGCACAGAATTGATGTGCAGAAGAATCCACACAGAGTCTCCACCTGTAAAATAAATCTGAAGAAAGCCTAATTTTTCAATCAAACTGTGTTTACTCAGACCGAAGCTGTGGACTTCAAGCAATGGCAGTCTGAGAAATTACCAGCCTGGGTCTTTCTCTGCTTGAGTATTTGCAAGTTTCATCTATTAGCTAAGATAAAGACCATCCGTGGTTTTTATTAAATGTTAAAGATTTCCCTTAAGTGACTGTTATTATCACCGTTAAAGAACAGACAGAGTCTAATGTTTCTGCATGGGCTACCAAAGAAAATGATTGACTTCTCATGGATTTGAAGAGGATCACGGTGATTTACCTCAAGAGAAAAATCCTAAAGCAACACAGGGCTCATGGACCTAGCATGATTCATGAGAGCAGTTTTTATGCTCTTAGGCTCATTCAGGCTCTAAAGATTACTCTTTTTGAAGGTTTCAAAGCACTTAACTCTCATTCAAATTACTGTTTTTGTTACTGCTCCATAGAAACACCATTCCTGACCCAGAACTCATTGTACTGTCATCACCTCAGCATTCCTTCCCTGTTTCCCTAGCTGGACATAGCAAAAGTGCTTCTGCTTGCAACATGCTAGCTCCTGGGACTAATATGGGGGACCCATCTAACTTTGAACATCTAGCCCACCTAACCTAGGCATCTACATGTTCGTATTCACCCAATTTCCCGTTAGTTTAGTAGAGAAATACATTACTTCCAAAGCCTGGAGACTTTCTTATCTGAGAGGTGGAATGGGTGTCTTGTAGATGCACTGATGCCAAGTATGACAGTCAGTCTCTCACCCTGTGACAAAGGCTCACATCTAGATAAAAAACAAAACAAAACAACTATTCAACTAGAAAGCTGGCCAAATACTCCTAAGGCTGAGAAATTGGCCCATTCTTCCTTACAGATCCAAAACTTGGGTGTACTGGGCCATGGATAAAGGTGGAAATAACTCCTACCCTTCATCACCCTGAAGAACATGCCTTCACCTTTTACTCCAGACATTCCCTAAACTTGCAGTTCTCACTCTGGTTTCCATGTTATCCCACATTGGCTGCATTACTAGGAGCAGGTGATACAACATCTCTGCTTAAATCAAATCAACTTATTTGGTTCCAAGTTGTTCAAATTAGGTATCTTTCACACACTGACACCTTAAAGAAAACTGTTGAACTGCTGACCCTTGCTGAGTTTGGACATTTAAAATGTGTAATGTGGCTGTTTCTTTGCCCTCTTACTTGACCTCATGCAGAAACTCTGACAGTTTCTGTGCAATTTCAAAAGGACCTGGAAACCATTATTGTAATGTAGGTAGTTTCCCTTTCAACTATGCAAGTTTTCTAACATTATGAGTGTGAGAGTGACCTTTAAATCATGGAACAATTTCTGTTTTAAACCATCTCTGTCTAAATGACTATTTTCACCTCAGCAGAAGAATTAAATTTGTCCCCGTCTCCAAAAGAAATTCAAAACTTCTTAACTTAGTAAACTCTTGCAAAAACAAAGTTCTGCTAAGAAACCACTGTAATGTTTAGAGCTTTCTTTTACTAGACATACCCTCAGTTTATCTTTTTTTCCTGGTGTTTTATGACATGGGTATTAGCTGTGTCTATTACTTGGCCTAGGACTACTTTTCCCAAATTACAGGAGGTGTTGCCCAAAATGAAACACCAGCTCCTTCTTTTATGCTTGAATTTGCACAGTGCCACCAACTTTTGTCTGGATTAGGTTTATAATAATAAATAAAATGAGCTGGGGACCATTGCATGAGGAGAGGTGCATAGAACAGTTCAAGTCCACAGGACTATACTATGTTTTTTCTTAACACACATCTCACCCAAATTGTGTCCCAGGAGTTGTCTATGACCCCAAGCATCTTCCATGAGAAGCTGAAATCATGTCAAATATGCTAACCAATAAATAGCATAGATTTATACCAGACTAGGAGGACCATATGACAACCTCATGCTCTGAAAACAACTACCTTTTCTTGTGACACTAGATTTACTCCTGGAATAGTACACTGACACAGAGGAGCAAAGGGGCTGGTGAGCTTTGGGGCTGGCACAAAGGACATGGTTGGAAATGGGCAGCTGGAGAAGAGAAGGGGAAGGACTATAGCCACTGATTATTAGATTGGGTTAGACTGGTGTGAAACTGCAACCTCAGAGCACAATGGTTTTATGAGTCTGAGGGCTCCTTTTGCCTAGTTTGATAGTTAAGTCCCTGACATAACTAATGCCCACATGTAGAAAGCTTGCATTACTCTAGATCTCATTAACTCTCATGACCCAGACAGCTGACTGCTTGCTCTAACTCATTTCTTTTCCCTGCTCCCTCCATCCTTATCCCTCAGAAGTGTTTGTGGTTAATATCTTCCCTTTAAAACTAGTGCTTCATTTTCTCTTGTACCAACATACTCATCTTCAGTGAAAAGGTGCTGAAGAGGATATACTTTCCCTGAAACTCTGTATCTCAGCGATATGAGCTCTCATCAAGCAGTGATGCCACCCTGGGGGGGTTTGGGTAAGGATCTGATCTCTTCTTGCTGCAGGAGGCCACCAGGAAGACTTGTCTATGTATCTCTAAAGGGATAGGAACAGTCAGAACCTGCAGCTGGGGCTCAGTCATCTAAAAGTCATCTCAGTCTAGAGACATCTTTTGTTACTTACTTCTTATTTTCACCCCTGACGAAAAATTTCTCATATCATTACCTCCTTGTTGATTGCCAGTGTTGTTGGATGAGGTTCTGGATGAAGCAGATGTATTACCCGTGTCAGTGACTCCCAAACCTCTGAGCAACCACAGATTTCTGTAAACTTTATAATCCCTGAATATTCATTAGAACTCTTGAGTGTGCAAATTGCTGGGCTTAATTTGCTTTTGCATAAGAGCTTCAGACCACAAAGGACCATCTCATGGACCACAATTTGGACTGAAGTAACAACTTACAGTGGAAAGTCTTTTGGAAAGCAAATGTGTCTATTTCATACACATTTTTTCAGTGTGCCATTTAAAAAACATTATTTTCATCTGTGCAAAAAGCAGTCCTAAAATAACCAATGTCCTAACTGCTTCACTTGTGCAAGACAGGCTAGGGAGCATTTTTGCTCAGTAGAACCTGCATCTCATACTGTCACTGTTCTCTAACTGCCTCATCCCACAATGAAAAGAAACAAACAAAATCAAGATTTTTTTTTTCTGTCAATTAGGAATTCCAGGTAAAAAGCAAAAAAGAAACTAAATCCTCTGTCTCAGATGAGGAAGATACAGGATATTTTTATTTCTATATCACTCAATCAATCATGGAATTGAGCTATAAAAATTCCTAAATTCCTCACAGTCCCATATTGAGATGGAAGTTAATGCTTCATTAGCAGTAAAAGCTTCAGGTTATGTTACTGACTAACCTTTTGTTCAAACATGATGTCTGGCATTTGCATAAGTGCTCGAGTATGCCTATCTCTGAGCTATTGAGATGATGTGACTCACCAAGCTCTTGTAAACAGGGTTTAACAGGGTTTTTTTTTTTTTTTCCTGCCTCTGCTTGCAATTTGTTTTCCCAGAAACACAGCTGTCTAGCAGGGCAATGACATTCTTGGGCTTCATCTGCCCTTTTGCTATTGCACCAAAATTGTCTTTACTGTGGCAGCTAGTTCTAGAGATGAGAGAGCCCAAGACAGAAATGCCTAACCCACCTGAGTACCTGGGTTAAGTGGGATGTAGTTGTAACAGGCAATTCTGCAGAAAAAGTAAGGCAGAGGTGAAATTACTTTCTCATAGTGTCCCCAAAGACCTTTGCTCTGGCCCTGATTTCATGCAGTGAAAAGGTCACCTAACAAACCCTTTCCATATCCTGCTTCTGTAACTACTTATTTGCACTTACATTCAAAATTAACATCAGGACTTATTTGGCCTCAAACCATCTGTGAGGTCTATAGAGGAACAGGCTCACCTCCATGGAGCAATGGGAGGACTGAGGCATCTCTTTGCAGTGATGCCTGTTTCTGTACCAGGTCTTCGAGCTGGCTAGGACATGTTGGGCCTTACAAATAGTAGGAAAATATAGCAGGAAAATATATCTAAGAAATTATAATCCTTCCAAAAAAGTACCCAGTTCCCTCTGTAAACCAAATGAAGACTGCTCTGAAATGTCACTGCTTTACTCAGTAGGAGCCAACCTTTAACTGCCAAACAAAACATACCCATGGCTCCATTTCTGCTGTGACACGCATTGCAGTTTTCCTTTCAGACTATTATACTCTAAAATGGGTTATATTCCTCTTTGGCAGAAATGGGAAACTCAGTTCTTTTCAAAGGCCTGGATGACTCAAGCTGGGATGCTCTGGGTAATATTTTCAAACTTGCTTAAATCCCAAAATTCTGTAAGTAGAAGTCATTGGAAGTCCATGTCCTGTTGCATAGACTGAGTAAGGCTGGTAACAGCATTATCTCACTAGAGTAGGTTGGTTGTAAGGTCAGAGTAATAAGCTACATAGCTACATTTGCACTGCTGTTGCTATTACCTTCAAGAGGGCTTGTCCTAAGTTCAGTTAAAAAATTTTCTTGGAGGTGAGCATATACCTGGGGGATAATTTTTTTAAATTTTAAAATAATTTCAGAAGGTAACTTTTTTGGTTATATACTCACAATGAATCTGTGACTGGCATCTGAAACAAGAGCAACTCAATGAGTTTCACTGTCTCTAGAAAACACTGGAGTAGAAATGAATCTTCCCACAGACCACTCCAGAATTAAGGATCAGGAAACATGTCTTTCTCCCTCCAGGATCTCCCATTATTTTGTTTTCTGTTATGGCTTTTTGGTCTCTGTTCACTGTCTTGATTTAAAAAGTCAGGGAATTATCATTTGACAGGTGAATTTCAGAGTGGGCATATCTAGCTCTACCAAGATTTTTGGTTGGTTGTTTGGTTAGTTTTTGTTATCTCTGTTCCTCACAGAAAATTTACCCACCGGAGGGAAGATCATGCCTTACAGAGGGAAAAAATATGTTTAACACATGGAAACTTGAAAACTGCTGCTTTCTGCAAATGATGTTGCAGGCAAGTGTTTGGTAACTACGGCAAAGGGTTTAACTGACCCTAATACTGCATTACAAGTTACAACACACTGGTTTATTTCATGTCCCTGCTTCTGAGAATGGTATTTTTTTTTATTTCACATCCTTTAAAACATCCTGCTCGTTGAAAACAAGATAAATTATTTTATAACACAATCCCCATGAACCTTTACTCTTCATGGAGTTCTTGTGGCCCTTGAATATAATGATCATTGTAATGCAGTGGTCACCCTAAATCCTCTTCAGTTTAGCCTAACTACATAATATTATCTCCATGCATACTGAGGTGCATTTGCTCTTGGCTTTGCTACCTTCAGGAGGATGCACTGGCAGATGTTATGATAACTAGGTAGGCAAAGCAAACCCAGGGAGCCCGTAAAGGTGACTACTGTACAGAGAAAGATATTGGGGCCACAGTTGTGAGGCGACACAATTGAATAAACTTTCATTCTATTGGAAATAGATCTTTGAGGGTGCTTACTTGCAGTCAACTTTTGAGGACTGGGTGGATTTGCAACATGGAAGAGGTATAGACACAAAGGGGTTAGGCGGGGACATATGCACAAGCAGCCACCAGCCTGGCAGGATGAGCTGGCAGTCTCCAGTGGAGTCTGGCATGTATTCAGGCAGACTTTTTCAGCTCTTTAGCTTTGAGGCACAAGGTATGCTCTTCAAGACTGCCAGCTCCAGCCCCCTGTGCAGTCAATAAGCCAGGTATCTCCAGTGGGACATAACTACATCTCTACTAGAGGTGGTCTACCTAGAAAGAGGTCACTGGGTTCAACTTTTAATTAGCTATTAAATAATAATCTTCCATACATAGAAAACAATTTATGTGTTTATTTCTGCCTATTAGCAAGTATTCCTAGACATTTGCTGGAAAATAAGCAGGGATCTAGTTCAGGTATCCTATTAAAATGTTGTCAGCTGTGAGCTCTTTAACATTTTCTCTTCAGGGGTCCATAAATATTCAGTGTTCTTGTCCTGAAGGGCAGTTATTTTACATTTAAGGGTGTCCTGACATCCTTAAATCCGAAGTCCACCAAAAGTACTGGTGAACTTAGTTGCTTCTAGATCCATATGGAGAAAGGCAGATCTTAGAGGTGCAAGGTCCCTGTTGCAACAAACTGGTTTCCAGACTTAGCAGTGTAAGCAACAAAGTAAAGTAAGGAGCAAAGTAATGCATTTATGGTAACATTTGGGGTTTAATTACACAAACATCTCAGCTGCCATGTAAAAGCAGGATCTTTAACATTTCCTTCTCATTTTGTCTTTCCTGCTGCCAGTTCTTCTGTCCCCTCCTCTTGCTTTGCTTCTCCTCCTTTGTGTTGCTGCTGTTGCTCACCAGACTGTTCTGGTCCTTCTTAGTTTGCTGAATCAGTGCAAAATAGTCTACTACTTTTTTTTTTGGAAGGAGGGATGGAGAGGAAAGTTCATCTTCTGCCAGTTGCGCTGGCTCTCAGCATCATCCAGTGAGCTGGTAAAATATATGTTAATATCAACATGTGACCAGAGATGGGAAAAGAGAAAAATCTGGGTGTGTGAAATAAAATCTTCTCTTTTCAACAGTGATGAGCCATTAGATCAGTTTACTTTGTCCTGTACAACTTTATCTTCTGACCTTGTGGACTTCTTCCCTTGAAAGCGTATCTACCATCCTGGAGTTTCGTTGATTTGCACATGGTTGAACCTTGAACAAAAGGTGAGATCTGCCTTTGCCATCTGCAGGATCTATAAAGAAAAGGGAGGTGCCCCAAGAGCTGTAATTGGAACAAATATCCATGATGACGGTAATAGAGTCCACAGTAGAAGGACAGTAATTAGGCTCTGATCTTCCTTTGCTTTAGGATGAGGTCACTAACAAGCACCGATGAATCTGTGGAGAATACCATCCTTTTTCTGGAAACAAGACATGTCCTAGCTTGATGTTTCATACCAATCCATAAGGATGCACCCATTTTTTTGTTTGGTTTGTTTTTTTGTCAATGCAAAATCATCAGTCATTTGTTTCAGAGTTTGGACTTAGGACCCTGTCTGCAAGGGTAAGGTGGCATTTAGATCTGAAAGGAAACTAGAATCCATTAGAGGTCCTCTTGGGGGGTTGACCAGGACACTTCCTATACCTCTAAGCACCACCTTTTTTAAAGCAAGCTGTAAAAGCTGATTTCTCCCCCATTCTTTAACCTCATGTTTTTATATTTCCTTGCATGATATTGAAGAACCACTCCTTGCCCAGGCATACACAGCCTTTACTCACCAAAGTTCATGTAAAAGGATAATTGGCTGGTTTCTCTGAAGAACTGATCTGGTTTCAAGCTCTCTCTTGGTTTTCTACCCAGATGATCCTTCCTGGAGAACGGGAAGTAAATTCAGATCAGCCTGATACACCCTCCTTTCAGATTGGATACTCAACCCAATAGGAGGAAAAGAACCGGCTTTAAAATTCAGCAGGTTGTTTCTCTTTTTATATGGGTGACTTGGATCCTGGTTTGGAGCATAAGGAAGCATAAATTATAACACAAATGAGAATGTGGGAGACGGTGTAGGAAAATTCTGTATAAAAAAGCAGAGAAGGAACAACATTTGGGGAATAAAAAGTAGGGCAGATTTTGAAATATTCTCAAAGCCATTTAACACCATCTGTCAGGGGCTCGTGTTGCTAGGGATTTATCATCTCCTATCCACAAAATCCTCTGGCTAGTGAAAACAAATTTGGGAAAAAAAAAATTATTAAATCTCTTCTACCCTTCAACTCCCACCCCCACACTCCCACCAACCAACTCATTTTCCCAACTATGTTGAGAGGGGGAACCAGCTGAATCCATGTGCAACCCTGTGTAATGACCAGAAATTTTAAAAAAGACTAATTAGTAGTTGTGATATTGTCCCTTTTAGCTTGCCACAGTAGAGTCGTGATTTTCCAGTGCTTATACAACAAACCCTGAAACACAGATTGACAATGCAAGGGCCAGCCAGGATTTAAATGATAATGTCCCTGAGGCAGAAGGTTGATTTGCAGGAGGGAAACAAACTCAGAAACCTAAAAGCATCAGAGTCAGCAATCTCCCAAGCAACTCCCAGGGGTTTTGTTACTGCACATCCTGGAAGCCTTTTGACAAAAATCTATCTTGCGTGTTTTTAAATCCTATTGATCACAGTTGGTCTAAAGGCTGCCTTTGTAAAAGGCTAATTACTAGTCTGTAGTGCTGTTCTAGTTCCATAACAATGATGTTATGAACAAGTTACAGATATCAGATGGGTACAAAGTGCTGAAATAACCTTTTTGGCTAGAAATTGTTAAACATTTGCATGAAAATTTCAATACCATTTTTATTTCAAATAAACAATAGAGTCAGTTCCTAATTGCTGTAACACTGCCTTTGGGGATGAACTACAAGAACATTACTTTCTCCCACTCAACAGGCTTCCTCGCTTTCCTATATGTCTCAGGATACAACATAAAGTCTCCTTACAGAAGAGCAGGAAGGCAACAACGTTTTGGGAATAAAAGAATATTCCCTAAAATCTTGGCTATAACAAGCTGCAGGAGATATAACCCTCCCACACACACCCCAGGTCTTATTTATCCAGATAGAAGAATGTAAAAAGAGACAGGTACACTAAATATCCCATAGGGCATTTCTATAGAAGAATAAAAAAAAAATACTTTGGGGTTTTTTTTGCACATTCCAATGCAATGTAAAATAATTTTAAAAATAAACTGGAAGTTACCTTTGTGGAAAACTTACTTGAATCACTCATTTTCAGGAAAAAGTATTTTATACAACCTTTATCATTTACATTCTAATAAACCAGCTATTTAAACTCCTGTTAAGTATCCAGTAGCCTGCCATAAACATCTTAGAAATGTGCTTTCAGGTTTAATGTTGTTCTTGACGTCTTTTTTCCTTTCTGAAAACAAGTTATAGACTCTATGCAAATGAAATTTAAAAATCAGATGAGATTTTTTAAATAAAAGTGTATTTGCTGAGACAATTAAATTGTAATTGCCTAATAACAGAGGCTCTGGAATGACCCAGAGTATTCCAGGCCCCACCTGGAATACTGCGTCCAGTTCTGGAACCCCCATCACAAGAGAGACCTGGAGCAGGTAGAACAAGTCCAGAGGAGGCCACCAGGATGATCTGAGGGCTGGAACACCTCTCCTATGAGGACAGGCTGAGAGAGTTGGGGTTGTTCAGCCTAGAAAAGAGAAGGCTCCGGGGAGACCTTATAGTGGCCTCCCAGTACCTGAAGGGGCTACAAGAAAGCTGGGGAAGGACTTTTCATAAGGGCAGTTAATGACAGAACAAGGGGAAATGGGTTTAAGCTGGAAGAGGGGAGGTTTAGATTAGATATTAGGAAGAAGTTCTTCACTGTGAAGGTGGTCAGACACTGGATCAGGTTGCCCAAGGAAGCTGTGGATGCTCCTCCCTGGAAGTGTTGAAGGCCAGGCTGGATGAGGCTTTGAGCAACCTGGTCTAGTGGAAGGTGTCCCTGCTGATGGCAGGGGAATTGGAACTGAGTGATCTTTAAGGTCCCTTCCAACCCAAACCATTCTATGATTCTATGACAGTTGAATAGCAGAAAGTACAATGAAGAGCATTACTGCCATGAATTATTCTATATATTGGAGAGATGGACCACAGATCGCCAAAGGGTATGGGCTGGTCTGATTTGTGTGAAGAAATAAAGTCTGTATGAGCAATGATCCCCACCCAGAGTTCTCCATGGAGCAACAGGTACTGAGGTGAAGGCAAGCTTTGTTAAATTATCAAGAGCGGCAGTTGTTTGTTTCATTTCCTTTCATTGAGGTTTATTTTCATTCTGGAAATTTGATTTTCACTCCTTCAGGACTTCAAAGAGAGGGTCAGTGAGAGAACAGAGGATCCCAGATCTCTGTAAAAGAGCTCTGCATTCAGGTGTAATTGAGCTGCTATCACCTTTCAGTGTCTGCAGGACTGGAGACATCTTTGGAGAAGATAAGTAGGAGGCTCCTGTTGTTACAGTCTGTATATACGTATCTTTGTAGGTTTGCACACCTGCACTCACATGCTGGAACAATTTAAGATATAAGGAAACTCATCCTATGCATTTGGGCCACCTCTGTCCATTACTTCACCATGTGTCAACTGCTCTGTTATAACTGCCCACATGATGCTGCTCATACACCGTGGCGTCTGTGCGCGATCTATGCCTTACAGAGCCATGAAAGAAGGCTTAGTGCATGAGTAGTTCCCATGGAGCACCTGACACGTGGTAAGAAGTGCTTGTGTAAACGGTGGCAGCTCTGTATTCTACTCTGTGTTCTGTGGTGACACCAGTCCTTCTAGTGCCTTTGTTTTTTAGAGGAAATAGGACCAAATGGTTGGGATGAGATGAGCTAGTAAGTAAAGGGGGTCCTGATTTGAGAAGCAGTAAGGATGAAAAGAGGAGATCACAGAAAGTAAGAGAGCAGCACATGGTGAGGGGAGGGCTGATTTGGGAAGAGGTGGATGGGGGCTGGGTTTCTATTTCTAAATGAATTAAAAAGCCTGGGTCTAAACTTTGTTGGGGTTCCCCCAACTAATTTGGGTAAGACCTGTTCTCAAGACATGTATGCATGAGCAAACATTGGTATCTTTGGAGATGCTGAGATCTTGGAGTCCTATCTTACAGTATGACCAATAGTGGGTTTCTGCTACTTAGAATATGAACATGTTATTCTTGGCTCAGCTGAGGTGTCATTTTGACATGAATCCAAAGGATAAAGCGGTGTGTGTTTGCTCACTACAAGCCAGGCGCTCAATGACTCATCTTAATTCGTGCCATTTTCAAAGAAATACTGTGTGTGTATCTGATAGACCTTCTCACTTGGATTTTCCTGACTCTGATACTGTTCTGGAGTCTATTCAAAAAGGAAAAAAAAAAAAAAAAAAAAAAGGACTCCAGCACATTGCTGACTCAGGTGTGCAATTTTTTGAGTGCACACTCTGCATGGAAATATGAAAGACTATAGCCCTGGACTGGAGCAAGATCCATCAGCTGTGTGCAGATAAGATGTAACTGAAGATTAGCTAAGGTCCAAAAAGTGAAAGTAGATTTTTCCACTGATTTCAATGACCTTGCAGTGAAATCCTTATTCTTTATTATTTCTTGGGTTAAATATCAACTAAAGAAGCCAAGTATTCCTTAGTGTTTTCAAGTTGCAGAGTCAACAGCAGGCAGCATACATCTGCAGTGTTATATCCACCAAAAATACATCTATCCCTCTCTCCTTATCCTGCAAAATGGTCTGAGTGACATGGCAAAGAAAGATTTCTCTTGTAGGTTACACTGGAACTGTATGTTCCATACGACCAGCCTGCAAAGTCAACAAGAACCACTTCTACATACCTCCTAACAGAATTTGTCCAAAAAGTGAAGGTGAATGGAATAGCTTGTCCATTCTACTATTTATAATTTGGAATGTTAATTTCCAGAATCTATGAATCCCATGAACTATTGCTAAGTGCTGAGCCCCTGGGAAGATGTGTAAACTTACAGAAAAATCACTAAGGATGTAGTTTTAATCCGACTGACACTGATGGCTCAACCTTATTATCTCTAGTGGGGTTAGAATTTAACCTTAAGTTCAAAAACCGGAATGAGTGCTAAATAGATGGATAATGAATGGGTAGACAGATAAGTGCCAAAATGGATATAAGTTGTTCTTTCACTTAAAAACAGGCTTTACGGGGAACATCCATCTCAGCAACTCTGCTCCCAGAAAGAGAAGGTTTTGAATGCTGATTTTTAATAATTCATGCAGTGATTCTTGCTGGATGCCATGTGGATGTGAATTTGCTTTTCTTCCTTATAAAGCTTGCATTCAATTGGGAGGAAAGACCTAATATTTACATGTGTGAGGATTAACTGATGATGACATTTGTGAGGTGAGAAATCTTATTATTACTATAGAATACATTTATGAAATGAGCTTGAGTTGGGGATTTGAATTTTTGAAGCTAAGGGAACATTTCACTAGTCAGACGAGTGTTATTCTCTGTGTCTGCAAAGTAAGTTTGATTCATATTTGAGTCCATAACTGTGTTTCGACTATGTTATTTAAATGGGTCTTTCAAGTCACTCTGCTCACCTTATTGAGATCTCCACTGAAGATGAACACACTTCAGTATCCTCTCATCTTGCTCTGTCAGTGACCAATCAGTTTCCAGAGTCACTTAATGTCAACTCACAGCATTGGGCCACTTGCAGATAGACCAACTGTGATGTCTGTAATTCAGAGGTAATGACATTTGTCCACGGAAAACTGGATCAATATCCTAAATGCTTTTCACTAAACATCAGAGAATTTCAGTTACTACCAAGATAGGCACAAGCTACTGACTCCAATAGTACATCATTAAAGACAGAGCCAAAACCACTCCATGTAGTTCTGCCTTTTACCTTCCACATTAATTCTGTCTTCAGACTTGGATAAATAAAAACATGAACAGAAAGAGATTGATTACAATTAAAAAACCTTCAGAGTTTCTTTCTCAGATGAAACTGACCTTTTGTTTTCCTCTCTTTGTTGAGAGATGTGCCATAGAAGAAATATTAACAATTGCTCATACGATGAGATATAAAATACAGAAAAATGGACTTTCCCTTACATGAGGTTTTTGTGACTCACAATTTTTAACAGCTTTGGTAACTGATGAATGGAAATGCTTTGTGGAGAGGTCTCACATGAGTCAAAATAATAAATGAAAAATTGTAAAAATATTTCATTTCTATACTCTCAAATTGCCATTTTTTGTTAAGGCTTGGCTATATTGTTCTGACTACAAGAGAAAAACTCACTTGAATCCAAAGTGGAATTCTTCTGTCCTTAACAAAGTAATTTGACAAGAAATTGTGAAAATAATTTGGATATTCTGAGTTTTGGCCTGTTTTAGTAATTATTCATGCAGTGGTTACAGTAGTGACTCCCATTATCCTACTGCCTGGTCACTTCATGTTCTCTAACTTTTTTTTTTTTTTTCTTTTTTTTAATGTCAACTCTGCAATTTAAGTATTTTAAAATTGGGAAAGTGCCAAAATAGCCAAAATTGGCCATTCCTTTTAAAATTAGGAAACTGTCTTCCAAAGTCTGGAACTCCATTTATCAAAGACATCCAGATCTGTAATGACAAGACAGATAAAACTCACAGTCCCTGTTGTTTTCTACAGGAGCTGGATGATGGGTACTTGTGAGGACATGAGAGTAAGAGAGTTTCCTGGAGCCTGCACCTCATCTGTAGTCAAGCAGGGATTTGAAAATGGTCATACCAATGCCAGGTCACCATACTAATCCTTGAATTGGCCTTCCTCCCCCCACAACTTCCTCCTCTGGCAACTTCCTCCACCATGGTAGCAATAGAACATCTTCACGACATTGGTGGAATTTGGACCAACCTGCAGATTAACCCATTTGTCCTTAGAACCCTGATCTATGCCTCTGCTATTACAAGTTTATCTTGAAATTAGCACAGAAAGCAAGCCTAGCTGGTGACTCATTTTGCAGTGGGGACCTTTTGAATCATTCCTCCCTACACATACATACACTTAATACTTGCACATCAAGAAAGAACCAGAAGCCTGACTTCTTTCTGTGAACAGTGATGGTTTCAATCTGAATTGAGGCTTTTGATGCTAGGAAGGTTTTGCAGAAGATCTGAGAGCTTCTGTGCCTACACATTCCTTAACCACCAATCCCCAGCCCAGGACTGTGTGCAACAGAAGTCACAGAATTACAGAATCAGAGAATGGTAGGGGTTGGAAGGGACCTCTGGAGATCATCTATTCCAACCCCTCTGCCAAAGCAGGTTCACCTGAAGCAGGTTGCACAGGGTAATGTCAAGGTAGGTTTTGAGTATTTCCAGAGAAGAAGAGTCCATGATGTTTCTGGGCAGCCTGTTCCATTTCTCTGTCACTCTCAGGAAAGCAGTTTTTCCTCCTCTTCAGTAGGAACTTCCTATGTTCCAGTCTATGCCTGCAAAGTCAATGAAGACAAAGGAGACATACATTTTCCCAATCTGCTCAGACAGTAGCCTGTCTTGCAACCTTGAAGCATCTCCAATTATTGGGTCAGATGGACACAAGCATGTATATTGCATGCTACATACCAGATTGAGCTTGTATGACAGAGAATTTATTTCTTACTAGTGCACATGCGCCCTCCTGGAAATAACTCTTTCCAACAAGTCCTGCCATACGGGAATTCTCATAGCTTGGACACTGATTTTTTGTGTGATCTGAGGCAGTTCCATGTCTCTTGTCCCTAATCTGCTTGTGCTTCTTGTCTATGTATGTGGTGAGCTGATGTAAGCCAAAATGTGCACCTACACAACCAGCATAAGAGAATGATGCTAGCTGAGAGCTGTAGGTAATCATGGGACAACCTGTACTTAATTAGAATGTATTTGTGTATTCAATTACTCATGTTCAGAAGTTTCTGTAACATCAAGGCTTAGTATTGTACCCATGGCCTTTATATTCACTGCATGGGTAGTAGCAAAAAGACAATACTCTTTGTCCAAGATGCAAAGTTTCTGCCAATATTTGTCATCTGGGATACATTCCCTATCTTTGCTTTTGCCTTTCTGTCTGAAGTAGCATCATATGAATGACAAGACACGTTGCAGCCACACATGCTTAGTGTTTATTACTTGGCTTATATTCAGACTCCAAGGAGAAACACTCATAAAAATTGTCCTGATCAAAGGACAATAGCGACAAAACTTTGCAGATGTGTTAATGAGATATCTGGGGCTGGACAAACAAAGTCATGCTGTTTGAAGGCAGAGCCTTTGATAGATCCATTCTGTGTGGATGCTCACTGGGATGAATCTGTTTCTAAAAACAGTACTTTAAAAGTTCAAACGATTCATCTTATCCCAGTGAGGCACTGTGGGATTATGTCTACGCAGTTGTGTCAAACCTCATAAGAGAGTTTCTTAGGTTGAAGTTCTCTGCTTGGTATCTTTGACAGCCCTGCAGTTCCTGATGATGCTCCTACAGCTTCACGCAGACCAGGAATTTACTCTAAGATAGTCTGAAAAATAATTTTATGTTCTTAGAGGTTGACATCTATACTTCTGAAAAAATCAGGTTGTTTTCTTTTCCTCCTTTCTTCCCATCTAGTGAGGTCCTTCTTCCTCTCTCAGAACAGACACAGGTACAAAGGGGACACACACCACAGCCCATTGGTCTTTCCAGCACTTAGGATGCATTACCATCCTGCATAAGTGCAAAGAACAACACAAGGGACATGGTCAAGAAGAATCAGGTTTTTTTGGTCCAGGACATCAGCACTGCAAACTTTGCATTGAACCCTCAGCAGTGAAAAGGTTTGATGCAATTTGGAGCCAGACTGTACTGTGTAAATGTTTCCCAGAGCAATTCACAACTAGAGTCATGCTAAAGTCAAGTTATAAGAATTAATTTTAATATCACTGAAAAGTCTCTTTCCAACAACTTTTTTTTAATTAATTATTTTATAACACAGTTACCCAAAAAAGGGGTTTTTTTAGGGAAATGTTAGGTTCCAAAAAAAGTTTAAAATCCTTTTTTAAAAGACTTCATCAGATATCTGTTTGGTTTGAGTCCCTCCCTCTGAAATGAAATTTGTGGAAGCTGGCAGCTTCCTCTGGTTCATGTAGGTACTGTCTCTAACAAGACAAAGGAGTACCTTTAACACCTTTCACCTAGTGTGATGGGAAATGTCCAACCAGGTGGCTGCATGGCCCATAGGGAAGCAGCATTGCCCATTGAAGTGTTCTGTTTTGACATGGTTGTTCTATCTGGCAATCAGACTTACTGAGAGACAGACACACAGATCCCATGTCTGTCTTCTAACCCTTCTTATTTTCTTTTTTATGTTAAAGAGTCCTCTCCAGCTTCCAAGTCCTTCCTGACTACTGCTTATGAATCCTACACTAAGAAATTAAGTGGAAATCACTATGAACCCCTTAAAAAGTTCATTGCTTGAATTTGAGTGGGTTTTTTTGGGGTGTAGATGCTGAACATGCAAAGGGCTGATCCCTGTGCAGTCACCATTATTTTTACCTTTTATGTGAGCAGAAGAGAAGTTAGAAAATAACATCTCCAGTCTCCCAGTCCCCACCCATGCTAGGTATGCTGCATCTTTTCAAAAGCCATTTCATAGCAACTGATGGTCTTCTTGCTAGCCTTGAGCAGCATTTCAGGAGTGATTTAAATGGTTGGGGATGGATGGATCTTCTCTAGGGGAGAAGATATTCCTCTGGTCTCTATTTAATGAAGCTGCTATTCATTCACTAACATTTCTAATTACCAGCACTATAATTGAAATACTGGAGTAATCTATTTGAGGAAGGGCAGGGGGGTGCAGAGTGATTTTATTAAAACAGGGATTGGCAAGCTTGGTGCCAATGTCAGCTAAGTAAATGTAATTCATCTCGGAGGGATGCAGGCAAAGATGAAGAGGAGACAGAGGAATGGTTCAGGCAAAGCTATTAAGTGGTCAGAGATCTGACAGAGTGGTCTTTATTCCTCAGCAGCAATTTTGGGTTATCTTAGCTCATGAAGCCTCAGTGACGTCAGTTCTATCACAGGGGTATATGTAACCCAGTGGGGCTTGATGGAAGATATCATTTCACAAGAATGAGAGACAGCAGAAGCTCTGGATGATATCAGGTATCGTGGTCCTGTTGGCAGTGAGGTTTTAGGAGAAATGGGTAAAGGAAAGCCCCTTTCTCTCTTCCCTGTTCTGTTCCCCAAATCCTAGATAATCTGGTCTCTTTAGGACCTCTTATCACAGCACAGGTCATGTTGAAATTTTGGGTACCCTCCCCTCCACCCTCTCTCAGATTTAGGCTCCTCACAACTTGTACATTCTTCTTCCATTTCCATGCCCACCCCAAGTCCCAGAGATCTTCTCACACAAATACACAGACATTTAGCTCTGCAAAGTGCTGGGCAGTAGGAGGAAGCTGCTGGTGGGGTGTTGGGAAGGAAAGCACAGCTTTTTTCTGGTCCTGTTTCTCTTTTAGATAGCATCACCCCTGCTCTGGAGTGGTATAGAGCAGAGGAAACAGATGTGTTGTGGGCCTGGGAGCAGGCAGCAGACATGACAATTGTCTTGTCACCCTGGTTTCTTTTGGGTTTTTTTTGCTTTTTTCCCCAGACCTTTTGCCCTATACACCCTTTCAGGGGTTGTCTCTATGACTCCTGTTGGAACTGAGATTCCCCATGGCAGATGCTGGCTCTTGTTACTGCAAAGCCCTTGTCTGGGTTATGTGAATGTCCTCACACAGCAGCAGCAATCAAGGAACTTCTGCAGAAGTTCAGGATGGGATTGAGCTCACAGATTCAGACATCAAACTTGAGAGGATGTCATAGATGAGGAAGAGTAAATGACAGCCTGCAGTGAATCTGGAAGCTGGGTTTATCTAAGAATTAACAAGATTAGAGAATTACCCTACCTGATTATCTCTCACACACACACTTACTCACTTCCACTAATCCTACCTTCACAAGATCCTGACTTTCCTTCCCAGCAGGGAAGACATTACTAGTCCAGGCAAATAGTTGTGTTGGTTCCCATGTCTTTCCATTAACTGGAGGATTCAGGACATGTGACTCCATAGATAGTACAAGTGGCAAGGGACACAGCAGCATGACCTGAGGCCATGTCCTTACTGTGCACACTGACAGGTTCTTCTCTAAATAGTCAGAAACATTTTTCACAGTGATACCCAGACAACCATTAACCTGTATCCAGGTCCTAAACTTGACAGCAATCATGTGTCTGTGTGTCTATCCCCACAGTCGACCTTCAAGCCTGACATTCATATGGAATATGAATATTTTTGTTCCTCATCACATCTTCAACTACACTGTTTTACTCCTCTCCCTGTGGCAAATCAGGTCTGCAGTTGTAAGTTCCCTTGGGACAGTGTCCCCCTTTTTTATGTATATTATCAAACTCTTACTTGTGTCCATCTCTACAGTTTAACATTGCCTTTAATAGTAAATAGTCATGAAAATAGTCAGGCCCCTCCTTTAGATAAGAGTCAGCTGCAAAGTCTGGATGTTGCTCCAAATTTCCCCATAGTCTGGGACCGTGCCAAACTGAGGATGTGGTACGAGCTAATCACTCACAGAAATTAGAGGCTGCTCTGAAAAGCAAGTGGTTGTTGTGCTGAATGCACAACATTAAGATCTTATCTTGCTTTACAAGCCGCCTAAACCCAGAATGAATCAATTATGAGATTAGAATTAATCCAATAATCCTCTGTTCTTCTGTGCCTGGAATCAGATGGTACATCTGTAACGATAGTGTTAGTCACGGCAAATGGGATCACCGGTTGTCCCATTTTATTAAAAGCCATTCCCAAGCATTAACAGCTCGGGTGAGAGGTTGAAATAAAATTAAATTGAAATCTCTCCTCTTTGACTGATTGCCATGCTGCACATATCCTTGGCTTCAGCTGCCCAGAGGGGATGGGCAATGCAGGAAGATGCTCTGTGACTGTAGCAATAGGATGCAGAGAAGTTCTGCTAAGGGATTTCCACCCCTGGACATGGCTTCTAGTGTAATTTGTGGCATGGAGGAAGCCTGAAGGCATTGTTATCCTGTTTAACTTCCTTTTGCAAACTCCTCTCCCAATATTGCAGCTTGTGCTCAGAGCAAAAAATTGAAACATGCCTCCCTGCTCACCAGCCATACCTCTCACCAGCCAGGTCTTACAGTACTTGTCTTCTCTCCCTTCTTCTATGTGCTTTTTATGCTCCTATTTCTATTAGGCTAAATCTTGATTGTTGCTCTCCCAGCATATCTTTTACATACTAGACCAGACATGGGCAAGCACAATGAGACCCTCCCTGCAGTACTGCATCCAGTTCTGGGACCCCCAACATAAGAAGGATGTGGACCTACTGGAGCGAGTCCAGAGGAGGCCACGAGGATGATCCGAGGGCTGGAGCACCTCTGCTATGAGGATATGAGGACAGTCTGAGAGAGTTGAGGCTGTGCAGCCTGGAGAAGAAAAGGCTCTGGGGAGACCTTCTAGTGGCCTTCCAGTACCTGAAGGGGCTCCAGGAAGGCTGGGGAGCCTTTGGAAAAGGGTAGGGAGTGATAGAACAAGGAGTAATGGCTTTAAACTGGTAAAGGGCAGGTTTAGATTAGTCATTAGGAATAAATTATTTCCTGTGACGGTGGTCAGACACTGGAACAGGTTGCCCAGAAAAGTTGTAGATGCCCTCTCCCTGGAAGTGTTGAAGGCCAGGTTGGATGAGGCTTTGAGCAACCTGGTCTAGTGGAAGGTGTCCCTGCTGATGGCAGGGGGGTTGGAACTGGATGATCTTTAAAGTCTCTTCCAACCCAAACCATTCTATGATTCTATGATCCTGTGATCTTTTTCAAAAGAACAGATCTCTGCAATGGACACAAAAATGCACTCTCCCTACCTTCTTTCCCTTGTCCTTCTAAGGGAATTGTTAGCTCTATATGACAAGGGAACAAGCAAATAAGTGAAAAATAGTAAGTAAGAAAATTGTGGTGCAGTCTCATGCTTTGGTTGCTAAGCTTTTTCAGACCTGTAAGAATCTATGTTTTTCTTAAATCTAGGTTTTCTTAAATCAGCTGCATCCTGAGGGATTTTTTTTTCATCTATATTTAGACCCTAGTCTTCTAAACTCTTGTATCCTTGCTCCAACTGCTCTTTTCTTTTTGAATGGGTGCTGAATACTTCTAAGTAAACAGCCTAACTTTCAGAAGCCCCCAGCTACTTAAGCTTGCAGAACTGTTCAGGGGATCAATGTTCTGCAAGAACTTGTTGCCTGTCAAAATATCTCTTTTGAGTGTTTCATGGGAGATGAGCCCAAGCATGGCAGGGACCAAGCTGGAGCAAGTTCATGCAGATCTCCTCCTATGTCTGAAACCAGAGGTGTGTTTTGTAATGCAGCAAAAGGTAGTGTGGGAAGCATGAAATCATCCAACTGTACACACAGGATGGAAGAGGTAGGGCATGTATCCTACTCATGATTGGTCAATGTAGGTTATCAAAGCTTCTTATTGTTGATACTTTCCAAGAGAGAAGAAAGTTAGAATTAACCCAGGAAGACTTTTTTTACTGCTTGATTGTGACTGAAATAACAACTTTGCAGATCTAAAACTTGAAGAAATGACAGGAACAGCTTCAAAAGGAGCCCAGCTCATGGTGAGTGATCTCTTCACAATATACCTGAGAGTACAAAAAGTGACTTGGACTGGGTGCATCAGGCTGTCCTGGTATACTGCATCCTCGTATGCACCAGCTGCCCACCTCAAAGACATGGCTCCCTGGAGTGGGACATGGAGCTGTTAAATAGTATGTCAGACTAGTAAATACCAAAAGCCAAATGGGAACAGGAAGGTTAGGATGAATTCTTCCACTTGGTGTAATTAGGTAAGCAGATTTACACCTACAGAGGACTGGTCCACTTTAATCAACAGAAAGTGAAGCTCAGATTTCCAGCCAGCATGTATTTTAAGCTGTATGCTTGATGTAAAACCCTTCTCTAACACCATAGCTGGAAAACCTAATTGCAGTCCCCAACAGCAAGGTATGAGCAACAGCCCCATGAATATGTAAAGACCTTTCAGATGGTATTTTGAAACAGCATTCAGTAACCATCATGCCACAGTTAACTGACTTCACAGGCTTAAAAACAGGAGTCTTTAATTACAGTCGTTTATATTTCCAAAGATAGACTATAACATATTTATAAACAATCTGTGCACTTGGTGAGTAAATGACACATGGCATGAATCATTTGCTAACGGTTCTTATGTAATATTCAAAGTGGCCATGAATGTTTCATGAAGGTACTTCCACTCTAAACGTGGTAGGGAACCAAGCTTTCTTCCTTTCCCATACACACTTTCTAGGCTGCCTCTTCCATCCATTTTTACTTCTGTGAAAGACTCAGAATTCCTGAGAGAAAGAAATACCTTTGGATTTGCTGGGCTGTCATCTCCAGTGCTGGATCATTGCGACTAAACTTTGGAGTACCTGTGCTAGGTGTGCAGAAATGCCTGCTGTGTCCCAAGGAATTACCTCCAAAATAGCAAACCCCTTGTGCCTCATGGTTGTGGCACCAGTCCCTCACATGCCATGAGGAGATACTGCCTTACACATCTGAAACATTCCAAATGATGTCTCAGGGATGAGAAAGGCAAAGGATGGGAGACTGGATTTGCAGGCAGTTAGAGGGTTTAGAGGTTTGTTCTGGACAGGGAACCACAGAGGTCATGTCCATGGTACAAAATCATTGAGATTTAGCAGTCCCTTAAGTGATGAGAAATGACTGGACCAAGGTCCATCAATGTTAGACATGGACAAACCTCCATGCAAACCCTAGCTCAGTGCTAACATGGGAAATTAGGCTTCATCATTTCCATTCTCTATGGAAGAGTCTGATTCTCCTTCATCTGATGAATCATATTTTCTTAGAAAAAATACTAGTTTGGGTTAAACAAAACACATAGCAAAATGAGTTAATGCTTTTAGTGAAATACCTAGGGAAAAGCTGATGAAACACTCCAGGGAAACATCATGAAAAAGACTACTCCGATTCACTGGTTTTTCATTGAAAAGCGAACTCTTTTTTGAAAGAAATAAGCTATTTTATTTGCATTGGGAGGAAAATAAAAAGCACTTATGTTGGTGCTGGGCAGAGAACTTGCTGACAGGGGCACACAGTAGTGTGCTGCCCAGTGGGACTGCAGGTCCTGTGCTGTGCCAGCTACATGGGGACATTTTCTGGCAGCTCAGCCCCTCTGAAAAACTTCTGTAAAGAAGTAAGAGGCAGGTACAACAGCTTCATCACAGTGCTGAGGCAAGAACCATTTTTACTCTTTCTGTGCTTCTACAGCACCTAGCACCTAGGGAGCCTAGTTGTAATGAGGGATCTAATGTGAGATGATGATGTAATAAATACATAATCATACTTCTAGAAACTTTCTGCTTTTGTCTATTAGACTTCAAATTCCCTAGACTCTGATGAGTGTTCACTTCACTGAACTTTCCAGCCAGATCAGATTATGTTTCTTTGTGTAGACAACAGTGAATATTTATGTGAAAAATTCTTTGTTAGGTGAGTGGTTTATTGATACATGACAGCTTGGACAGCAGGGGTTATTTAAGTCATCCTGTTCTGTTTTTGCCATTTTAATTTCCCGACAAGCCCCAAGGGCCAAATGAAAGCCTGAATGAATAACTAAGAGGATGCCCATTTGCAATATGTCCACAATCATCTTCCTCAAGCCTTCCCTATCTATAGCCAAGTGTCCCAAAATTACACCAGGCAAATACCACAGACATCTATTCTTTCTCCACTTTCATTAGAACATGCTGTTCATAGCCGCAATAAAGCGTATCGGTTTTAAATGGACCTAGATTTGTATTTTATATAGGCTGATGGTTGCTGTTGTTGTAATAATAAATGACATGGAGACAATTTCAGATTGTTCTGACAAAAATAAGGGCTCCTAAGGGGAGTTTGCCTCGTGCACATTAAGTTGTAGCTCTGAGCAGCCAGCTAGGAAGATACAATTAATTTCCCCCTCATGAGCTTAGCCATTATATAAAATACCATAGTTGCCTTGAGGGCCAAATTGAAGACACTGAATTATGTATTATCAAAACTGACTTTACAATGATGTCTTCACGGGCACTTCTGTGGCTTGTGAATGGAAACGGAACAGCAGTCAGCTGCGAGGATCTTATTTGCTTCTCATTCGTTGTAAACAATACGCTGCTAATGTGAAGATCTTAATGAGATGGAGTGACATTACTTTTTCCCTTGAGGTAGTGGCACAGAAAGGAGAAGAAATCCTGGAAACTCTGCTTAATTATATTGTGCATATTAATAGGTCAGTCCAAGTCCACTGGTCTTTGCTCAAGTCCCAGAGATGTAGAAGTTTTCCAGCCCATTTCTATGCTGTTTGAACATGACTCGTGCAAGACCTAAGCTGAGCTGCTACTTCCAACCTACTGGAGCCATCTTATGTCTGGGTTGAAGGTCTGAAGCCTCAGCATCCACTTTGAGTACCTTCTACTCTGGGATGTAGCGCAGCATGGACAACCTTCCCTAGTACGAACCATAAGGGATCTCATAGAATCATAGAATGGTTTGGGTT
>NW_010337684.1:15326-91130 GCF_000700745.2 Antrostomus carolinensis | reverse complement strand
ATTTTCCCTAGTTTTCCTTGCATGGGAAGCTAAGCAGCATTTTCTTTTGTTCTTTGGACATCTAACTTCCTGAGGCTTTTCTGAAATTTCCACAGAAAAAGCTACTCAAGTTTGTGGGATCCCTGGATTTAACCAAAGTGCCCAAAAAAAAAAACAATCTGAGAAGATGCTCCAAAATAAAAGCTGCCCGTATGCATAGACAAACTAGGCAGCTGCCTCTGGAGGCAACCTGCAAGAGGCTGGGGACTCTGCTGCCTGATGCTCAGACAAGGGAGGTCAGTAAAACAGGGTTTTTCCTGTGTCTGAGCCTGGCAATCCTGAGAAGCAATGCATTTGTTTCTGGCATGTCTGGGAGGAAACTCATCTGTGTATGTGCGAGGCAGCCAATATCCACATGGTGGATTCAGGCAGCCCTGGCACCATCGCCAAATCCAAACCAAGAGATCTGCAGCACAGCACTGGAGAGATTTGTTCACTAAATTGGGATTAGGTTCAACAGCTGCAAAGTCTTTGTGGTTGGCACTTGGGGAATATCGACTTGCTGCAGATGAGGGCTCTCACCTGGCAAATTAATTTCCCCTTTTGAATTGATCCACCCTGAAAACTGGCTCTTGCACAGATCCCAGCATCTCAAGTGGATAGATGCTGCTTTGGTGCTGGTTGTGCAGGCTGTTTTGGAAATAATGCAGAAACTGCTTTATTGTTTGTTTAATGACTGATGCATTAGTAGGATGCATTTTTTTCTGTTTCTCTTAGCACATGCATGTTTATTTGATTATGCTTCTCCCTTAATGAGTGTTGATGGACAGTGGCGATGACATTGACCATCTCTGCTGTCACCCCTTGTTTTGTGTCTGTCCAGGGTAAATGCTCTTCCCAGAATCCTGTGCATTCTATTCCTAGGAGCAACAAATGTTTACCCAGCAATGCAGGACCTTCTCCAAAACAAGCTGTGAATTTAATAAAATCACTCACAAAGAGGAAGAAATAGATATTATTTTGTGCATGGGACTCGTAGCCTGTACTTCAGAAATGTAGCCGAATAAGAATTTTCTCTCTGAATTTGGGAAATTCTCCCTATTCCCCCTCCCCTTCTTTTTTTTTAAAGTAAATAAAAGTCTAGAGGTACACTCTGTTGTTAGGATTAGCAGCTCAATCTAGTGTTCTGCACCTCAGTGGGCAAATAATCAAGATCTACTCCCTTTCTGCAGCTGCATGCTGACTAAAGCAAATAATTGAGCTCATAAATTAAACAGAGATGGCCATGCCACTACTCCTTTACCTAGTCCCATTATTACCTGCTATTTTAAAGTCTAAGCGTGATGGAAATTTCCATGTTCATAGAATTTGTATCAGGGGGTTGATATTTCTTCATATTCTCAAATCCTTCTTGCTTGTTATACATACAGGTGATGAGGGAACCTTTGGGTTTAAAGCAAGACTGCCCATAGCGTTTGCCTGTTGCATTCCAAATACAATCGTTTCACAATTCAGTTATCTGGTGATGTTTCTTGAATCTATTACATGGAAATAGAAGTGGGAAGACAAAATCAGAGGGATTATGACATGGATGACACCTATAGGACTTCCTATAGCTTTTTATTGCCTACTCAATAGCTCATGGAGGGGTTTGGGGTTTTTTTTGTTTGTTTCTGTTTGGATTTTTTGTTGTTGTGTGTTTTTTCTCCTAAATACAGACTCGATCTTTTGTTTTAGTTACAAAGGAGACTGAAAGATGGAATGAAGAATCAGCGAGTCATAAAGTGACAAATTAAGTGATCAGTATATTTTAGATTGGTTTTGTTTTGGACATTAAACAGATTGAGTGGTTCATATTAAAAGAGGACTGACTGTTGGTTTGTAAACTGTACATGATGGCAAAGGCTGCACATCAACTTGCACAATCTTCTGAGCATATCAACAGTGCAGGCTGGCCATCAGCTTGTATGAGTGGCTTGGGAGTGAGTCAGCATGTGTGGGGAAACCCATAACTCCGTGGTCATTTTGCACCTAAACCTCTTCTTAAGAAGTTTTGCAAACTTGGCTTGTGGGGCAAACAAAGGTAAAAGTGCCTCATAAAAAAGCTACGAGTCCTAGAGAACATTCTTTTCAGGGGTGATAAAATAGGATCCAGAGAGTTGTGAGTGGCTTCAGGGGGAAGGAATTTATTTGAGCTTCCCCTTGAACTGAAATGGTAAGAAGCACTGAAGAGCTTGTATCCACAAGCATATCAGTCAGTTCTACATAAAGGGGTTTGGGTTTTTTTGACTATATGTGTTTTTCATTTGCTGCAATGAAAAAATAGTGGAGAAATATGATGTACATGGGATTCACTATTAAGCTGTTCAGGCACTGCAATTTCAGACATCAGTTTAATCAGGAAAATCAGAATTAATATGCTAGTCTGAAATAAAATAATGCTTCCAAGAAGGCTTCCAAGAAAGAGATGTAGGCAGATTGGAAGCTGAATAGTTTTCTGGAAATACCTTTTTTAGATATTATATTTGTAGATATATTTTTATTTTTTCTGACCCAGGCAGTGCTATAACCACGTTGACAAGTAGGCTCTTCCTTAGATCAAATCATATGGACTTGGCCCTCCAGTGTAAGGAAATATTCATTTAGTTGGCTGCTCATTGGCAAGTCTTGAATTAATAAGTCTCTGTCTTCTGTGATAGTGTCAGTTCTGCTGCATCAAGTCCTGAGCAGACCTTCAGTCTATGCAACGAAATAAAATTTGTCTGCAGAAAAAGCACATGCTACCTGAGAACTGAATCGATACAGACACACATTCAACCTGGGGTAACAGTCTTGTCAAATCTCATAACTTAAACAACTTGAGGTCTGTGTGAGAGGGTGGGAGATAAAACTGGTGAAGGAAGCAAGGCAGATGGTTCAGCTTTAAATTAGTTGTGCCCCACTTAGTATGATGTCATGTTAAGTACCAGCTCTTTGGTGCAGGATTACACTACAGTTTAGGCTGTTTGTGGCATAGCTGCAGACTGGGAAGATCATTTTGTGTTTGAATACTGGACTGTAACTTGAGAGAAATAAATTTGGTTCATGGCTTTACTATGGGCTTCCCATGTGAGTAGGCAGCTTTGTATGTTCTTTACATACTCTGTGCCTCAGCTGTCAGGGGCAAATTGAAATTTGTGCTGCTCAGCTGGAAGACTTGTGGTATCTTGAAATACAAGTTGACTATTAATTTTTCCTCTTTGTGCTCGAATCACAATGACCAGCCCAGAAGTACTATGTTTATTATGGTGCTATCAAAGCTCCTAACCAAGAGTGAGGTCTCAATCTACTGGGAACAACACAAAGAGAATAAAACTCTGTTCCCCGTGGTATCCATTGTTTTAAGGGCCTATATAAAGCAGAAAGTTATTCTAGAATAAGATAAGGTGTGAATAAACCCACATAAACCAGTATAGCTTCATGGGGATCCTCTCATGCCAGCTTAAAAGCAACTTCTTTTTGCTTGTATTTTTTAGTTTGTTTTCAACAGCAGCACTTTTTTGTAGGATTGCTATCAATGAAATATTTCAGTCTGGCATGATTCACCTCCATAAACCCAAGTGTACAGAGTATTCTCTTCATCTCCTAAATTTCAGTTTGTTGTGCAGCTGTTTTCTCTTTATATATAATATATATATATAGCTCCTCTACTTCCTTCCAGAGCTGGCTGTATTTTACCAGTGAACAAAATGATTCCATAAAACAAATGCTCTGTAAAGAACCTGAGATCCTTTTGAATGACATGCTCTATAAATGTATGACCAGTTGTTACAGCAGGCTTTTGCGGTACGTGAGAGAACACATGATGAATCTCTCCCTTGTACTGGAAGATGGGGATGGAACAGAGGGAATGGCAGGAGGCAGGTGGTACTGAAATGGCTCCCAGGGAAAAGAAAAGGATGTATCCTTCAGTGGTGTCGAATCAGAAGCATTGAAGTGTTACTCCTGTTAAAGATCTGGCCCATAAGCTATTTCTCATGCCATGATTGATGTAGAAGGTATTTGCTGAACCCATTCTGCAAATCTTCATCTTTATGATCAAGTGGTTTGAGCTCCATCTATGATTTAATATACTTATGATATGATTAAAAACATGAATTTAATTAATAGGGAGAAATTACATTCTTACTTTGTTAGTATGAGGACATTATGTCCAACCTAGTTCTGCGTATATTAGCAAGGAAGTGGGTAGGGAGGAGTATAATGCAGTAGCTGATTTTTAATATACTGTGAACTGCTTATAGGATGAGAACCATTCATTCCAGTGATTATTTTCTTGTCGTTTGCATATTCAGTTGCATCTGCTTCTAAACACAATTCACAAACCGACCTTAATTATTTCTAAGTTTATAACTATAAAGGGTATATTTAAAAAGCAAACCCATCTGACTTAAATCAGTACATTAAATAGCAACATTTTAATTAACTCAGGAATACTTTCCCTTATTTATTGTGATTTCTTTTTCCTCTCTTACCTAGCTCTTAAGAGCAGAAGCTTATGGGTTCCCTATGGAATTCTGTTACTATAGTGAAATTTTTCATTGAAGTTTGAACAGACAAAGCCTTTGGGGTATTGAAAAGTTTTCTGCCAAAAATGTAGTATTTCCAAGAATTAATGGAAACACCTATTCTAGTGATCTGCTATATGCTATTCACTGTGTTTTTAATGCCTCAACAACTTGATTCAGATTTTCAAGTGTCTGTAGAGTTGTGTTCAAGGTATTGCTGCAATGCTTGTTTAATTTTACAGAGCAAATATATTCAAATAAATCATATGCACAGTTAAGGAGCTTTATTTCTCTCTCTGAGATATGGCTAAAGACATAATCCCGACAGAAGGGAAATTCTCAGCTCTCATTGACTGATGTTGCTTCCAGGTAGCAAAGGCACAGGGACATCTGACATTAAGACAGCAAAAGGGAGAATGATTCAGTAGGTTGGAATATAAATAATTCTCAAATTCCATCAAGTAGTCAGCTCGATTTATTTAATAAAGCACCAGGGAAGACTTGAGTTTATGACTGTCACATGGGAGGAGATGAGGAGAAAATAGTGGCATCTGTGCAGTTCCGTTGGGCAGATTCTTGGAATTTCATTAATCACAGAATCACAGAATGGTTTGGGTTGGAAGAGACCTTAAAGATCATCCAGTTCCAACCCCCCTGCCAGCAGCAGGGACACCTTCCACTAGACCAGGTTGCTCAAAGCCTCATCCAGCCTGGCCTTGAACACTTCCAAGGAGGGGGCATCCACAGCTTCCTTGAGCAACCTGTTCTAGTGGCTGACCACCCTCACAGTGAAGAATTTTCTTCTAATATCTAATCTACCATTACCCCTTGTTCAATCACTACCTGCCTTTGTAAAAAGTCCCTCCCCAGCTTTCTTGTAGGCCCCCTTCAGGTATTGGAAGGCTGGGAGCATTACTGAGTAGCAGACATATTATCATGGCTGATCTGTGTCTCTTGAACCTGCTTATCAGTAGTTTATGATGGACCTGATCTTACTCCTGATGTGGTCAATGGCACTGTAACCATGAATTATTTCTTACACTTCTCATATATAAAATATCTCTGTTCACACTTCATATAAGAATTAAGAGTTTATGAAATGTCCTGGTCTGACAGCCCTAGAGACTGAAATTCTGTTTATTCGTGGAGTAGGCTGAGCTTAACTGAGAGTACTCCTGGCACTTCATCTCAATGCTGTTGTAGTGGGACCCTCTCTGCAGGCAAGAAGATACCTCACCAGCAATTTCTTTTCACTTATTGCATCCCCCAGAAGTGCTAAGGCAGACATCTTCTAGCTACTGACCGTCGTTAGTTTTTCTGGCTACAAACAAGGGCAGATATAAATGACTGTCTAAATTTCATTTATGACTAAATGTGTTCTACTTGTCAGCAAGAAGAGTGCATTATTTTTGTATTTAGTTTTGGTTGGTGGAATGTCCTCTGCAAGGCCAAGCCTGACTGCATGAGAAATTGAATTTTAAAGATCCAGGTTTGCAGACCACTGAAGAGCCCTCAAATGCTAATGAGTTTCAGACACAGCCAACCAAGGGCACATTGGAAACAATGACCTCTGGGTGAAAGGTTCAATATCCTCTTACCAAACCTCTGAGGCTTCCAGTCATGTTGATGGATTTCTTTTTGTGTTGCCTAGATATTAACTCTGTATACTAGAGAAGAAAAACCTAAGCCATAGTCTGAGAGGCAAGCAAAGTATTTAAAAAAAACAGGGAAATATTAATATTTTTAATTACTATTTCTAAATAAAAATAGTACTTCTACAGAGCTGTAAAAGAGGCCATCTTAAAATGTTTAAAAATCTTAAATATTTTAAATTGAGATTATATCCTTGGAGAAATCAACAGGAATTTCTTATTTATTTAAATTGTACTGTTTCATATGAGTATATTGGTTCAAACACAATTTTAAGCAAGATGCCGTATGCCTCAGTCCGAAAAATCATTCATCCTCTTCTAATTTGCCCTATGACACAGGGCACAATTCATGACATTTTTTAAATGAGATCAAAATCGTATTTAGGAATGAATTCATCTGGGGCTTTATGAGCTGCAAAAAATGCAATTGAAGCTCTAACATTCACTTGGAAACAAGGAAATGTAACTACATTTCAGAGACAGAATTTGGTAAGCATCAATTTATACATAAGGGTCAATATAATCATCTTTAAGTTTCACTGCTGATCACAATATATTGATCGATGGCACTTTAAGGAGCCAGAGGGGATTTCTTTCTACATATTGCAATTGCACAGAAAAAGTGGAGCACTTTGGGGAGTTGATATCAGGTATTGCCAGTTCTCATTGTATCACATGCCCCTACTTACTCGCAGGGGAGAGGCTGATCCAAAGAAATGCATTTTTTCCACAGTATCCAAATAGCAGTGTATTTAAAATGGGAGGTGCTGCTCAGCACCTTGCAGTATAAGTAAGTTCCTTATTTTTAAAGAAAATTTTGAGGCATTACTTGAACAATATATATATAAATAAGCCATCTTGTCCTACAGTCCTCAAAATGTACT
The DNA here is from genome assembly GCF_000700745.2 of Antrostomus carolinensis. NCBI lineage: Eukaryota > Metazoa > Chordata > Aves > Caprimulgiformes > Caprimulgidae > Antrostomus > Antrostomus carolinensis. The sequence goes on along the minus strand of NW_010337684.1, from coordinate 84,068 downwards.
GAATAAACACAGGTATCTCTTTCTAAGAGCCTGAAAGGAGTAAGATCCTACTACCACTCTCAGGTAATAGAGTTATTTTTTCAATGTCAGTGATACGGACTAGTATTTCTGGCATGCTGACAGACCATAATAAAGGTCATAACACTTACTGTCTCCAAACTCCCAGTGACTTGAATGGGAGTTTCAAGTGCACAGTATTGAGCCAAAGAATTATGGCTTGAGAGAAGCGTGTCTGCTAATAGTAATTTCTGATAAACACCAGGTAAAAAACAACCCTAACGCTTCTGAGGGAAGTGAGAAGAGGGAGAGAGTGGAAGCTGTGTGCAATTTCTTAATTTGTGCTAATAATATTAATCCTCACACTGTGTGTTTTATCTGTGGACCTCTGATAATAAAGATGCAAGTGCCATAGAATAATTTTAGGCGCAAGGAAATGAGTTGATTAATCCAAGTCCTTTGATAGAAATAGGAACTAGTTCTCCAGCTTCTCAACTCTTGCATAGCCTCGAGAGAAAGCCTGGGATTTCATTGCTTCCTGTGCTAATTTCTGTATAATCAAACTAAAACATTTTCTGACAATATTATCTTTATTTGAAAACTTTTTTGCAGTGATTTTGTTCAGCTTAGCAAGGAAAACTTTTCCATTTTATTTCATATGCATATATATACACATATATTTGCATATATATATATTTATATATATATAAAAATTGCCATTTTTCAGATCTTTTTTTAGTAATCTATTTTTTTTCCCAAGTTAATTAAGCCAATAAGGAATTCATTATAAATATGGTAATCTGGTAAGATGTATTTAAGGCAAGACCAGGGTGACACTGGGGCTAATGTGTTGCGCAGTAAAATTATACTTAACAAAAGTCCTTTGGATTTGCAGCCTGTATGGATGTCAGTGACTTGAAGATCTACATCAGTTGATTCCAACACAAACTAGTGTGGATATAAATGCAATCACGTAGCTGATTTAATCACATGTAACTTGTTTTTTACTCTAAAACCATACTTCAAAGTTTGCTGTCAATGTTCTCTCCATTTCCAATTGTTTGTCACTGTATGTCATTTATTACAGAAAAACGGATTATTTTCTCTACATGTTGATGGGAAATATAACAAAGCTTTGAGTAAAGCTGCTAAAATATTCCCATTTTTCAATCTGGGTCTGTCACGGAGCCAATGAACAACTCTAATGTCTCCTCCCTCCCTCCTTCACTCTGTCAGACTCCACACTGGACCCATGACTCTGGACACAGTGGAACCAGTGAAGTTTGGCTAAATTTAGGTATGGGAAACCAGAGAATGAAAGAAGAATAAATACTTCTTTCAAACTGTGAAACAAGCTTTGTCTTGGCTTTTTGAGAGTTCAGCAGCAGAGACATGGCGGGGTGAAGAGAAGTAAAAGGAAAACCTATTGTTTCAAGCTATATATACACACTGGGCATAGAGAAAAAAAACAGATGGGGAATCTGTTGTGGTCATAGCTGGCACTCTGCAGTCCCTGAGAAAGGTCCTGGGTTTCTCTGTTTAGATTATGTTAAAGGCTGTGATGTGCACCACAGCATTTGTTTTCTCTTTCAACGTGAATAATTAGCTAACTAAACTACTGTAGAGTGGGTGCAAGATTGAAAATGCTTGCGTTTACACAAATAACCGAAAGCTTAGTGCTGAGGGAGAGGGAAAACCAGCTTACACTAATTATTGGAAGTCAGCTAGGTAGGACTGTCAGAGGGTAAGCTTGTACATCTGCCCCTGTGGAAATTGGTGGTAGTGGGGAACCTTTTAAAACCAATCTGTTTTCTCTTGCATGTAGTGTAATGGGAACTTTTTTTTTTTCAGGGAACAGAAGAGTTACTGGAAAAAAGATAATAAATTCAGTAATTTTCTCTTTTGTGGCATTATTATACATGTTTTATGATGACTGCACAATGTTTGCCTACCTAGTTCTTCCTCTGTCTTTGAGTGATTAATCTTTTTTTATCCCTTGTTGTAAATTGGTTTGTTTCTTTGAGCTCTTATTTTGTCAAAGGGATATTTTGACACACTGCTGAGCTGAGTGAGATTATCCCAATTACATTTTACTGATAATACTTGTTGTCTGATGCCTTCCATGTCAATATCTGCATGGAATGAAATGCTGCCTTTCATTTCTGTGTGATCTTGCTTTCCTCATAGGCAATTTGCACACAAATTATGATCTCCAAAGCAAGAGGTTAATTATGAAAATCAGTTTACTAATGGACTCTTGATAAACAAGAGGTTTAATACCCTAATCACTAAGAACAGGAATAGTCAATGCTGGTGTGGGCCTCTAGCAAGCTGTATTTATATCTCTACTCATCCTGCATTTATGGATGGCCTGTCGGAAGTCCCTTGAACTTCATGCCACAGAAGGCACATTTCTGTAAGGAAAATTGACTCCTTTGGGGTGGGTGAATTTCCTTATCTTCTTGGATAATACTTATTTTATAAAGGATTCAAGAAAATAAACACAATCATAGTCTGACAGCAAAAGTGATAGAAATGTACAGAAACTATTGTCATGGTTAATTTTAGACACTCCTGAGAGTGACCCAGGTCATCTGCTAAGATTCACCACTCCTGTAGACAGACCTGTAATGCCAAGTCCCAACAAGATAATATGCCTTTCCAGAATTAGACAGATAATTCATAGGAGCTCTAGGATAGGGAGGATGTTGAAGACTCATTTGTTGCATCTCTTGTAGCTTTTTCTAACTGAGTGTACAATTAAAAATGTGATACTATTTTTAGAAACAGTTATTGTTAACTGTTCTTTTCAGCAATCACATTTTCCATTTTCATATTGTTGTGACATCTCCTGTCTGGCTATGGCAGTTGCATGAATTAAGTTAAGTGCTGTTGTTCAGCTTGATTACAAGGAAACTGAAATATGCCCCTCACGGGTATTATCTGTCATGCTGCTAAATACAAAAACAACATAAAGCTCTGCTTCTTTCTGTAAAAGCCTTGCACACTATGCTCTGAATCAATTTCTGTGACGTACTGAATGTCCCCTGCTCCTGCCAGAGTCCTCTTGGTTCAACACCTCTTGGTGCCACACTGCATTCCTGTGACACAGGAATTTTGCTGTGTATCAGACTTCTGAGATTGCTAAAGTCTTTCACAGGAAGTCTCCTGAAATTCTGTAATCCAGCCATCTCCAAAACTGGAAATGAGTTTTTTGTGCTTTGTCTGGTGAGGAATGCAGAAAGCGTAATCTATAGACTCTTCACAACATAGGCACATGTTCCTCTCAGTTGTAAAGCATGAAAAATTCATAATCCAGTTGCTAGAGCAGAACAAAACCCCTCCTATAATCGATAATTTCATTTATGCCACCAAAGTCACAGTCTTCACGTTTGTGAAGCACTTGGCGGTAAAAATATTACTGAAAATATTGTTGTAAGTCCTTAATGTACCACATCTCTTCAAAACTTTTGTGACATTATTTCTCTTCTGTCCTCCTTGTGTCATCTTTAACATGGCCTGTATGCTCGTGCCTTCTGTGCATTGTTTATTTAATACCTGTCCTCATTTCACTTTTACAACTGAAGTGTTTATTTTAGGCTTCTCAGAATCTTTTCTCCAAGTGGTTTGAGCCATGTTATTTTGCATGCCCTACTTTGAAAACATGTGACTCAAGAATGACTCAGGGTCTTGAAGAGTTAGAACATGGAAGAATAATAGTCTCTTAAACTTAATGAGAAAATTGGCTGTTATCAACTATAACAGCATGCTTTTGTTTTTCAGCTTGTACAGAACACATGTGCAAGCATCAGCTAGCCTTCTATTTTAAAAGAGAAATTGCACCTTGTTTATGTTTAGCTATTTATATGACAACCTCCAACATCTATTTTATAGATCTTTATGTTAAAGAGCACACAAGACTAAAACAGTAAGTAATTGATTCTTTTAATCTTAGATCTCTGTTTAGCATATATTTTTATTTCCCCTTCCATATCTTTCCTCTCCTTATCCAATTAATATAGTCATTATTTCACACAGTCCCCGGATCAGGCACTCATGATAACATGGACATCCTCTGGTTTTCAGGGTAGGACTGAGACCTGAACTGCGAGTAACTTTTATGTAAGTGTTGACTAAATTAGTTGACCCAGACTGCCCTGAAGAATGCTTCTGAGGTGCTCAGAAAATATGACAGTGTATGTGACATACATAATAAAAAGAGATTTTTATCTCCTAAATGCTAGGATTCCAGGAAATGAAAATTTCACTGTGACCTGATTAGAAGCCTACTTTTTTATTTAAAGAAGTTGAAATTCAAACAAGCTTTGAAATGAATGAAGAATTTCATACTTTGAATTTTCTGTATGAACTGCTTTCCTTTTTGACTGTGTATAATTAATAATAACTGGACAGACAGCAGCTGTGCAGTAGTAGTCAGGGACTAATGGCTAGTTCACAATCTAATTTTTACCAAAGAGCAGAGAGGTATCGCTTTGTTTGTAAATCAGACCCTGAAAAAGGCACTGCGGAGTGAAGTTTCTCTCATCTCATATCTCTGCTTACCATTTGAAAAAGCAGAAAGCAGCAGCAACAAGTTGCGTACGTGTCGGTCTTCTGCCTGTTGGTCAGAGGATGGAGCAAGGAACTTCAAGCTGTTCCTGAGTGCCCCTCAACATATTTATCTTCAAAATGTCCCCTGAGGTGGACTAGTGGTTTTGTTCCCACTTCCCACACAGACCATGGTGTGATCTATGCGGTGTACAGCTCTGAAGTGGTACTTGAACTAGTTTGAGTACTGGAGGCATCATAAACAGAGTGATTCAGCCCTCCTGCAAAGGAGCAGGGCATGCTAACCCAGACAGACCTATGCAGCAGTACTGGTAGTACTTTTCAGATGTCTCCCACGGCACTGTGCTGTGCTACTTGATTTGTCCCAAATGACACTGTAAGTCTGTGCCAGTGTGTGGAATTCAGCTGCCTCCCCAGCTCCCTGGTCAGTACGTGAATACCAGAGCATCCTCCTGGCTCTCCTGTCTGTTGCAGTCATATAACCTGGGAACACTTCTGTGGAGTCTGCTTCTTTCTCCCTGCAGGAAAACAGGTCTTGGTTCCTCTCCTTCTACCAAAAAAAGTCTTCTAGCAGTTAAATTGATAACTTTGAGTTTCATCTTTGTTTGAGTACCTGCATACAGAATTAAGTAGGAATCTAATGATAGTACTTTTTGAATAGATGACGTAGAATACTTGGTTATTCTGAGGAATAACCTATAGTCCTTTTAAAAATTTGTCATGCATTTAATTCATAATGACCTATAATTTTAGAAATGACTAGTCATTTTACATGGTTAACTTGATATCTTAAAAGACCTTTCAGAAACTAAGTTATCACTCTGTAAATCACAGTCTTTTAAAGTGGCTTAAGCTGGACCCCTATATAATCTCAAAAATATTTTCAAAAAGCCAAATGAAGTTGGGGAGTGTTTCTACAGATGTGCTTTTTTGAGCTTACTTGAGGAATACTGTAGAGAGATGGCCATCAAGCTGAAAAAGAAACTAAGGAACATATTACAGCTATTAGCTGGCTTCAAAAAGCATATAAAAGATGTCCTTGATGTGGCCAAGAAACTGCTGGATTGAGTTACATATTTTTAGATCCTGTACTTTAGTAGTTTTAGGAAAAACTGTTCAAGAAGAAAGAGATGATGAGAAAAGTCTTAAGCCAAAAATTAATCCAGTGCATGAGGATAACTTAACATGCCTTGAGGCATGCTTTTTTCCACAGGAATAAGTAATCAAGATATTCTGCTATGCAAAATGCTTTGTTTTAAAAAAAAATAATAAGAAACAATTAGTCTAGAAAGAACAGTAAACTTTTCCTTGATGTATGAAGTTTTCAAGGCAAGTGATAGGCAAAATTTATGTGATTAATATTCTTGCTTTCATGCTACACTCTGTCCTGTGACCAAAAAATTGGAGTACATTTTACACACCATTATGCAGCAACATAAGAGCAGGGTCTACGATTTTTTTGAAAGCTTGTCTCTCTACTCTTTACATTTTTTTTTATTCCTTTTATGTACTGTTCTGGGACATAAAAATACACCATATTCCCTTTATAGTTGTAAAAATACTGAAGGTTAAATTGTACAAATGGTCTGTGTCTAAACACTTGATATCAACTCTATGCAGCTTACTGGGGAAGAGGCTTTAAAGAACCAAATAAATCCCTTAGTGTGCATGTATATTGATATAGATATAGTCTGTCCTCATATGCTCTGTATGTACAGGATCTGCCAGCCCACAGACACTGCTGTGTCCAACTGTTGTGTATATATTCACTTCAGGAGGACATGAGGTTTAAAGCAGTAAAGCAGAAGTGCAATGCATGAATGGCTATATAACATTTAAAAAACATACTGAGCCTATCCTACTCTTCAATAAGTAAGAACTTTCTACTTTCTGTGGAAAGGAACTAGTTTCACCAAATGACAAGAAATCAAGATCCATAGAAGTTTAATTTTCTCATCAATGCACTTTGTTCACAATTTGCAATACGGTCTCCCCTCAGCCTCCTTTTCTTCAGACTGAACAACCCCAGTTCCCTCAGCCGCTCCTCATCACACTTGTTCTCCAGACTCTTCCCCAGCTCTGTTGCCCTTCTCTAGACATGCTTCAGCACCTCAACATCTTTCTTGTTGTGAGGGGCCCAAAACTGAACACAGTATTCAAGGTTTACTGTCATCTGACTGACAAAAAAGTTCCTCAAATCTTTCTCTCTCTGGGAAATAACATGGGGAATATGTTCTTTAACAGTTGTTCTTGGTATTTTTTCTAAAAGAGTTGGCATTGGATTTAAATGACAATTTCTCTTCAGCGTGTAAATCTGTAGTAGTCTGATTAGTTATCTTGTATTAATATATTTTCGTATGTAAAATCCTTTTGATAGATCCTCCTAGGAATTATATATTTTTATTATTGAAGATATAAGCTGCTGTAGGACAGCTTTTTGTCTGCTTACATATTACTATTTTTTAAAAACAATTGCACATGCAAGCATTAAAAGAATTAAATTGTCCTCATTACAGTGGAACTGTGGGTAACAATTTTCATTTGTAAGACTAACAATTTAAATGCTGTTAATAAATTGTGGGTAAAACATAACTGATTTCAGTTGTTTTACAAAGTAATTTATATGCTCCCATTAAAACATGCAACTCTTTCATAATACTAATAACCATGAATAGAATCTGACCTTATAATAATTTGCTTTACTTGTTTATGGATTATTGCTAACCTATGACTTGTGGTACACTAGCAGATGAAATCTACCAAATGTAATAATTTATACATGCTTCATATAAAGTTGCATTTCAATTTGATTTTATTTTAATCAGTTCTTATTATCAGATCAGAAGCAAAACAGAGCCTAAAAAGTATAGCTCTTGGAAACACGCAGCAGCGAAGTTCCCAGCTCCAGCAGCGGCTCCTGGTGGGATTCCTTTTGATCTCGTTCAGAACTAGGTTAAGGGTGTGTATGTGCATTCAGAGCTCTTGGAAATCTTGTGATACTCAAAATCCAAATCCTGCTGCAAGTAATTAGCAAAAAAAAAAAAAAAATCAAAAAAAAAAAATCCATTCCCTCCTCAGTAAAATATGTGATGTCCATATCTTATAATTCAGGATTTGGCCTATCATTTCATCTTTTAAACCAGAATCAAATTGCCCTTATTTTGAGCAGCAGTTTGCTACAGGATTGGAACTGTAAACTTCAGTATTTTTTGTACTTCAGCATTGTTGATTCAGTTCGCCTGTATAAATGAACCTAAGAATTCAGATTGGAATAGTAAAAAAAAAAAAAAAAAAAGAGTTCTAAAGCATTTCAATATCTGATAACATCAAGCAGCAAAGGGTTTCAAATCTTGGTTCAAGAGGGGCCCTTATGGAACTTGGGTTCAGCGTATGTCTTTTCTTTATAAGTTACAACAATGCACTCGTGGTCATTGAATTGTGATACTGCCATTAAAAAAAAAAATCACCTGATTTCAAAAACAGGGATAAGGGTAAAGGTAGACGTTAAAATACTTCAGTGCTCTAGGTGAAGTTTCAGGGGGAATTGCCTTCTTCTTCCTTCCTTGTAACAATGCAGATTCAAACACCTTATTCTGTTTCATATGTGAGTTTAGCATGACACAAAATCCAACAAAAAAAACCACAAGGCATCTATGATTTATTTAGCTCAGATCAAAGACATACAGCTGCAAAGAATCTAATTAAACTTTAATGATACAGCAGGCAGGCTACATCTATTATTTAATTTGGAGGTTGTGATCTTATACAAAATTAGCTTCCAGATTTCACTTACACTCTTGGGCTGCAAATATACTTGTACTCAATCATTTTGATATGAAGTTGAATCACCAGAATTGCACAACAGATCCTGAGATGTCCTATGTGGAATTTGTTGTCAGGAAGGGAGGTAATAAATTCCAGCTTTGGACCAGCTGAAATACATTTTTTTTACCACATGGTTACTTAACACTAGCACAGTTCAACTTGTTTTGCTTGAAGGACCAGGGCTCGTGTATTTTGAAAACATGACTGATTACTGAGGCGTGTTCAGGGTGGACACAGACACAGCTTTTGACCTTCTCAAACTACTTAATGAGTTTCTGAAATAAGCTTTAGAATTTTTTTTTTTTAAATGTATATTAGCTTTCTGAATAATTCTAGCTGTTTGTTTCATGACACAGAGCAGCAAGGAACTCGACAGTCTAATTAACAGACCCTTCATTTACTTTTTCTTGTTTAAAATAAAAGAAACCATGTCCTTTCTGTAATCTCATTGATAGAAGATTGAGTAGGAAATTACTAAAATAATTCATTTTAATGGAAAATTGTTGCAAATCATCCAGGTTATACAAACACTCCCTTATAAAAGTGAGAGTGCCTTAAGTTGATGGTTTTGGCTGATTTTTTAACTTAAGTAACAGCTCTGGAGATTGAACATCCTTTTGTCAATAGGTGTGATTTACACACGTGAGTACAGTGTATTCATCTAATCAAGATTTGTCTTTAGTTATACAGAAGCAACCCCAGCCAGTTTGTCCTATTTAGATGTATGATGCTGAAGCTAAGGTAGAATCTGGTCCAAAAAGCCTAACTGATGCACAGGGAGCCAGCAATATGGAATGGGGCCACCCATGCTCCCTGCAGCCTTGCACTCCAAGTCAAGCCTGTGCTAATTGCTTCCCCTCTCTCTACCGTGCTTTGTGCCCATCTTCAGAATTATTTCAGTATTCATGTTAACGGTGGAATTTTATCTGAAGCTATAGGCTGGCAATTTTAGTTCTGGTTATCTGTTCCACTGGTGATTTAAGTTGAATTCTTTTACAGTATAAAGAATCAGCACTCACGTGGCTCTGCACTGCTTTTAGCTTAGAAATGGCCATCATTAGCTGCAAGAAGGGTAGCTGCTGCTTCTTAGCAGAAATTGATGTCTGACTACTGGAGCATTCCTGGTCCATTCATTTGTGCAGCTGCGTGAGAACAGTAAGATGCTGCTATATAAACCAGCTCTGCATCCTTCAGGGTGAGAGAATGGAAAAAATCTTCCTTGTCCTGTTTTAAACTGCAGACTTTTACTTATTCTTCTGCAGCCAGGATAGTGATGGTGATGACCACAGAGAAAGAGTAGCAGGAGTCTTGGCTCAGAGGTTTAGGAGGAGAACGAAAGTAGGCTGAGAAATATTGATCCCACTTTCTTTAATGCCTTTACTATTTGGTCTGGGAATTTGTTGTGAAATACAGAAGATGTACACTGCCAGAATCCACAGAGTTTACTTAAAATTTGTTATCTTTGCTAAGTGCACCAAGGGAGTCTGGAGAGAATGTCTGTCCTTAATTATGTGCTGAGATACTCCTCCATTCCTCCATATATCTCATTTCTTTTATAACTGCTGAATGTGTTTTTCTTTCTTTCTTTCTTTTTTTTTTTTTTTTTTTTTTTTTTTTTTTTTTTTTTTTTTTTTTTGATACCCAGTGGTCTAATTCTGGCTTTCTTCAACTAAAAAAAAACCAAAATCAAACACAGACATTAAGTGATGTTTTTTGTTTGTTTTCTTTTAATAACTAAGGTAGAAAGCTAGTTCTTTATGCTGTTGTTTTATTTTATTTCATGACAGAGAATTTACCCCAAATGTATCACAGACAGATTAAAAGAAGGTTAATTAATTGTATCAATAAGAACAACCTTCAGATGTCAGATTCACCTGCTTTGGTGTAAGTTTGGATTTGGATATGCTTGGAACATCATTGAGTTCTCAATGCTAACTGTGTCAAACTAGAATAGAAGGCAGAAATATACTTAGCATGGAACTATGGAAGCTGTGGTTTTGAGGAGGATTTTGCTAATTGGCAGACTGATTTATTTCTAAGTGAGTCTGATACTGATGAAATATCAGGCAAATGATTGAAATGATTTTAATAACGCAAAGTGGGCCTAAGACGATACATATTTTTGATTACCGTTCTGTCTGTTTGGGTTTTTTAATATTAAGCTTAATCAAAGAAAAAACAAATTTCAGTTAATGAAAGGGAAAAAAAAATGGGATCCAAATCTTTAGGGAGATATAACGTTTAATTGGATTTCAAGTACTGTAGCTCCATTCTCAATAATGTTCCATTTTCTTTTCAGGATTATAGTTGTTTAGTTCCATTAGCCTTAATGTACAGGGTCAGCTTTTAAATTATACTGCACTAGTCTACTGGTTTCTTTTGCCTCATTCTTTCTCTTTTTACTATATGGCTTCTCTCATAGCCCTGACCTGCCTTGGGAGAGGTCACTTGTCATAGCCACGAGAGAGAGCTGCCACTGGAACTGACAGTCCTCTTCCTAATAATTCCTGTCTACCTTCCAATGCTCCAGTGTGTCACTAAGAAGCTAGAGCTCTGTCTGTGGCTCTCAAAACTATGAACTGAAGCACTATTTACTTGTTAAAATCAGTGTTTACCAATAAACTGAGTCTTCCAACTGCAAAAAAATTTGAAGAACTTCATTTGGCAGGAATCGCTATATCTTCTGAATATAAATGAACAGATCCTTAGGCTTTATTTTAAATTCCAGGTTAGCAAAAGAAATTAACATGTATGGTGCTGGGATAAATTTATACACTAAGGGAAAGCATTTTCAGTTGGGAAGGAGAGGTTCTTAAGCAGGGTAAGTTACCAGGTTGCTACGTTATTGTTTACACAGAATGAATCTCCTTTCTTTCTCATTGACTGAAATTTCAGCAGGCCATTATGGTTATTGTTTTTGTCTGGAAAAGCAAATGTTAACGTGAATTTAGCTTAAAACAGAGTTGCTAGAGAAAATTTAAGTGCCTATTATGGTTTCCCATATAGTAGGATTTGTTAAAAGCATTGACTTTCCTTCTTTGAAGCTTGTTGGCATTTGATTTTGATGGGTTCAGGTAGACAAATACCAAGTACTTTGCCAAATTCAATTTTTGACATGTTTAAAATCTGGTGTGTTCACTGGGTTTGAATTGTGAATAATTCTTCCTTATGGAAATAAGCCCTTTTTGCAGAGAAAAACTAGAGTAATAGATTAGAATAATGCTGGCCATTACAATTCTATTTCTTGACTAATTGCAAAACAATGTGATAAAATACATAGCAGATTTTTTCACTCAATCCTACACTTAAATTTCCACATCCTTAAAAAAAAAGAAAAGCGTTCCATCGATATGACTAAGACTAAGCACAGGTAGTGATGAGAAGAAGTTACAAAAGCACTGTGGAAGTGCCAGTCTCTAGAGGCAACATTTAGTTTACCATAAGTTTTAAAAAATGTGTCAGCATTGTTTCTCTCTCAAAGAAACATACAACGCTTCAGTGAACCTGACATCTTTTGGAGCTGACCCTATTAATTATTTTTGACTTACTGTGTACTATACATCCACAGGGATTTGCAGAGGATCAAGTACACTATTGTCAAGGGCTTTTATTTCTCTTTTAAATGTACTTCTGTGTGTTAGAGAGTTTACATGTAAAACTGTCTATTAGTGGATGCTGTGTGATAGATAGGTTTAGAGATATAAATGCATCCATCTTGAGGGAAAAACATGCATAGCAGATTAATAAAATGCACTGTAAATTTTGTATCTATACTGCTCAAAAAATCAGACAGCATATAGACTACCATGCATAATGTCTAATTTTCCAGAAGATCTTAATGTCTAAGGACAAGTTCTTCCAGCAGAAGCAGCCTGGAATACATGCTTCAACAGAGAAGACCAAATTCTGTTCTTAGTTGCATAAATATCAAATTTGAATTCCTACACTAAATCTGAAAGACTTCCTCTGTATTAACATTGGTGTTACTGAGAGCAGATTCTCTCCCTGCTATATTGTTGGCTCTTTGGAGACCACTGACATGGAGAAAGTGATAAAGGGAATGGCGCGTTAGTTACAAGGCAAAGAGAAGGGTAATAACAGTTGGGGCGAGTAATGTGCTGAAAAGAAACTAACATAGGTGCTGAGAAAATTCATCCTTTTTCTGATTCTTTTTCAATCATTCAAGGGAAAGAAGATGTGAATGATAGGAAGAAAAAGAGAGGAAGAAGGCAAAACAATACAAATGTGCCTTTGTGCAAGGAAAAGTAGTTTCCCCACCACCCACACATGCACAGGTCTTAAGCACAGAATGTATTGTTTCATGTAGTAAAAAAAAAAGTGTAAATCCATAACTTCACAATAATTTTGCATTTGTCAGAAATTCAGTTGAGGTCTAAGGCTCCATGATAAAGATAGCTGGTACCCAGGATGGTTCTGAGTTTAAAGCCTAGTCAGATAAATCTGTCTAGGTTTGTTCCGAGACAGGCCATACCTGCATAGGAGGATTTGGTATAGGAGGTGAGAAAAAATTTATTGAAAATTCAGGAATCACAGTGAATTGCTTTATCACTGTCAGATGGTGTTGATTTCTGCTGCAAGACTGAATTTAAAAGAGAATAAGGGGGCACCATTACCCTGATTGATCTAATACTTAGCACTATAACGTCTGCTTTTTTTTTTCTTTTTTTTTTTTCTGTTTTTGTAATTCAGTTGACGAGTCATGATATACCTGTACGACTATTCTGAGTTGCCAAGAATGTGGGAGTATAAATGGGAGTGGTAGTATAAAAGTATTGGAACAAGATTGACTCCTAGAGCAATACAGTCTTGCAATATAGGCTACAATTGTACAGTCTGCTCTCTACGGACAGTCTCTATAAAAATTTTCCTATTTGAATCTGATTCCAGTATTGAATCACTATCTTTTAATTGTTCTTTTTTCTCTGAAAAGTACCATTTCCACCTCTGAACATTATGCAATTCAGCATTTATAAGCAAGTGATTGCTATAAGAGAAAGCGCTACGTTTGCTAATGGTTGCTGTTGCGTGAAAGGGGTGGTGGGGCAATTTGACAGGAAATAAACCCCTTGCTTTCCACCTCACCCTCAGGTAACTGGAGGAGCTGGGGGCAGCTGGGCTTAGATCCTGAGTGATGCCCAGTTGAGCACTACGGGTCCGACAACAGCGAATTCACTCGATAGTGTGCTGCACTCCCATACCCACGACTTATGGACTCTCACGGCTAAACCTTCAGAATTAATGGCATCCCATTGGGCACAGGGGGGTTGGGGTGGCTGGTTACAGACAGACACAGTTCAATGTGGCACTACAAGTCCAGGTACACTAATGCCGGATTCACTCGATAGTGCCCTGCACCTGCCATCCAGTCACCATCTCTGGACTCACAGCTTCATCAGGCAGCGTGCAGTGAGGAATTGTGCAGCAAGTCAATAAGCGAATAAGGCACTTTAATAAAGCAACAGGAATAATACAGATTCGTGTGGATTGCTGGTGACAATCTACTGTCTGCAGAGGTATATACAAGCATTAAGGTTACAAATTACTGAAAAACACTAAAGTTAAAAAAGCGATTCTATAGATATCTCTAAGTCTCTGAGAAAGTTCTCAGGGCAGTATAAATCTTACCCAAAGGTGTCCCAGGGCAGGGGAAGAGAGGTTCAGCCTGTCAGCTGGTCCCAGAGGTCGGAAGTCTGTGATGGTATCTTCCCTGACTTGTCCGTGATGGTATCTTCCCAAATTTCCCCCCCTTCTTTGGGCTATTTTTATATTATTTTTTACCTTTAAGGTGGAGCTTGAGTGACTCTAGTCATACTTTTACCATGATTGTTAAAAACACTTCCGTTTCCCTTTTAAGGTAGAAGTTACCAAAACTTAGAGCATATGCTCAGTAAGGGAGAAGGGGGGGCGGGTCAGTGAGCTGGAGGTATGTTTTTTATGTAGCTATAATTCAAGGTCCACAAAAGGGAGGTATTTGTCTAAGGGTGCCAACTGCTGGTCCAGGGTCATAAACAGATGGCATATCAACCCACTGATGCCCCTGCGTCTCTTCTGCAGTGAATACAGGGCTTGGCTGACGAGTCTTCACTCCTCCCCACCCACCATATTCATATGCAGCAACCTTGCTCTCCAGGAGACAACCTTGGAGAGGATTCTTCACACACCAGTTGCATTATTCCCCGTGATCTTCTTTGACATTACACCTTACCTTAGTGTGTGAACACAGCCGTTTTCTGATTTTTAAGTTACCTCCAGTAATTATTCCTCAGTTACCTGTAGGGTTGTTTGACTGTGCCAGAATTTCACCCCATTTCACTTAAAACAGCAGAGATCAATGATAATTGAGTGCCACTGGAAGGAAAACATGGATTTTTAATGGCATCTTTATAACGAACTGGAGGAAACATAGAAATGGCATTGAAGTAAATGCATTGTTCATCTTGCAACTCATTATTTGATTCCCTTTGCATGCTGTACTGCAGGAGAGGCAATGGTGGTACAAGGTGATACTACAGAAGACACGCTAAGCCATCCTGCTGTCGGAGAGATGGTGGATTAACTGAAGTATAGCTGAGTAAATGATAATCCCCCTGCTTTACATGTGTATACTCTTTAATGAGCTCTACAGAGAAGCACAGCATTATGCTAGTCAGGCTTGTTAACACCTGCAAACTGTTGAGTTAAACAGTTTTTAAGCAAGATAAAACTGATGTTAACAGAGTATGGAGCAGGGAAGTGCTGCAGACGAAGAAATGGCCAAATCTGGGCTGTGTTTCATTAGCTCTGTTCTCTTGCCTATCTTTTTTTTTCAAGCTTCTATGTAGATGAGATTTCACCAAAAACTTTTCACCAAAAAAATGATCATCAAATAGACTAGAGAACAGAGACTTCTGAAGAGGTGTATTTGAAATATTTAAATTAGTTGATGGATCTTCTCTGAATCCATATGAATCTATACTACAGCCACTCAGAAGAAATTAACTATAAAGAGCATGGTAGATATTATTATCAATCTGATAGCTTCCCACCTAAAAGGAGATCTCAGCTAGATTATAAATTCCTTTTAAACTTTTATATACTTGGAGCTTTTTCTCTGGTACTTGTTATAAATGTTGACTCTTTTTAAACCAAGAATGAAACATCAGCAAAATGTTATAATTAATACTGTGCAAGTAATTGTTTTATTTGAAGTTCAGTATCTTCTTTTAAATGAAAATAGGTTTTGAGAAAAATAAATCTTTTTCTTTGCATTTTCCTGTTGGAATATTTGGAATATACTGCCCCCCCCCCCCGACTTAAAATGAAATGTTTAGTTTTTCCAGTAAACATTGATTGAGTTTTTTTTAATGCTTTAATTAGGTATATTTTAAAATCTCCATAAAGAAAGCTTTTTTTGAAACTGTAGTATTTTATTTTAAAACGTTTTTAATGAATGCTTCAGCTGAAAGAGTTTGAAAAAAATCAAATACTTTCTGAGATTCTGAAACATGCATTTTTCAACTGAAGGCACAGACAGAATGAATAGTGTGTCAGACCCTGATTCTTCAAAGACTTGTGCGTGTGATCTTTCGGCCCTGCTTTCTGCTAATGGAATTTTTGTAGGCTCAACATTCATATATTTCAGCAGTGGGTCTAATTGCAACAAAACACATAAAACATTTAGCATCATGTTGTTTGTGGGTTAACAGAAGTTGATGATTCTGTCTCTATCCCAGCTTCCTAAAGGCCAAGTGTCCTCCTGAACACAGCAGCATGACTAGAAAGAGGTGGCAGAAGGGACTTGCAGCCTTATGCCCTGTGGAAAGGGGCAAACCAGACCAACCTAAAATTCATCCTAACTCTGCCTTCCTCCCTAAGCATGACTGCTTGGGGATGGACCGTGTCTTCCTCAAGCAGGACCCACTGTCCTCTGGTGATTTCCATCACTTGACAGACCTGTGGTTGGACATCCTTGCTTCCTTCCATGAAGCTCAGCCACTTGTAGTTTCTGCAGTAATGAAATCAGTTCTCATTACAGCTGCTAAGCCTTGAATGCAAAAGGCTTGAAAGATATAAGCAACAGGGATTTTTAAAAGGGAGAAAAAGCTACCTTGTTTCATTCTGTTGCAAATTTCTCACTTTAACTCAGATAAATATCACACAATTAATAATCAACAGTAATGGATATGATGGCTCAATTATTTGATTTCATTGATTTTGTTTGACTACTTAATCTAATTTGCCTGCTTCATTGTATTCGATAAGAAAATGCAAGCTGAGCCACAAGAAGGTAGTAGAGCTGTGGAATTGCACTAAAATCATCAGAGGCTGGATCTGTTCTTTGCTTACTGACAGGGTAATTTTTCTTGCTGTCAACAGTTGCAAAAGTGTTTAATTTTATTGATTCTTTATTCATCCATTTTTATTATTTATACTTTTATGTGAGTCTCCAATGAGAGTTTACTTCTTATGAGGCAATGCCATGTCACCTGTTTTCCCTGTGATGAGTTTATTCATTCTGATGCAGATAAAAACATCTCCACCTGCAGGTTAAAATTAATATGTAGATTTTGCTCAATAGTGTTTCCACTGGCATATTGCTGTGCATCAGTTTTTTGGTAGAAATATCACCAAACCAGAAAAGTTGATACAGACACCACCACCCCCATAAAAGCCAAAGTATTCGTCCTTTACATTATGTGGGTGAAGAGCACGTTATCAGTGCAAAGGGCCTGGCTGACTGGTAACTCATTATCCCATGTTAACCTGCTCGTTTGTCTGAGCCTTAACTTTCATCTCTTTCCCCTTGTTTCATTGACAAGATGAAAGCAGTTTTGAGTCGTTGTCAGAGTCCATTTGAGCAGTACTTCCCACAGAAGAATTTTAAATCAGTTGAAGCAAAAAAAAAAAATTGTTAACTGTAAATTAACAATGCAAGTCTTTTGTGGGAATTAGTAACTAATTAGCTCATTCTTTAATTTGTACAAATAAGATAATAGAAGAATGGATTTTAGGAATTCTAGGTAAAATGTGAATTTCAAGATAAACACTTTTAGTAAGTTTTGGACAGACAGGGAAGCCTCACTGAAAAAGAACCTCTACATTTTCATGTTGAATCAGCCTTTATCTATTTGAATCTGAACTCTAAGCTATACATAATCTCATTTCTAGAGGAACAGGAGAATTCTTTGAGCAGGTTTATCTTACAAAATAGTCTTAGAAATATCACTTATTCTCAGAGTCAAAAAGTTCTAAACTTACAGCAAATAGGAGAGAATTTAATGGAAGAAAGTATAGAAATATGTTGCCTGTGTCATTGTTGAGTAAGTTCTCAAAGTTCAGCTGTTGGATTCAGTGGACTTCAAATTACCCTGTAATTATTTATAATTTTCATTATACCTTTCATTGAAAATCTATTTTAAGATTGCTTTTATTGAGTATATTTCCTGCCCATACTTTCTTTTCCACTGGATGCACACATTAAAGATTAGCAGCTAGAGCTTAAAGAAAATATTTTAGTTCAAAATTTTGCAAAAATTATTAAAAGCACCTAAGTAATCAGAACTCATTTCTAGTTACCATTCATCTATTTCAGTCCTTATTGTCCCACATAATTCTGCTGACTTTGTTATTTTAAAATCTTTGAGGCATGAAATGAATCTTAAAAGTTGAGTAATTTTTTTTTTTTAAATTGTAAATTTAGAAAGTTGTGAATCTCTTATATATGGTAACGTGCCAATCTCTAGATTAGACTGCAAATTCTGGTCAGATTTCTTGACTCCCTTTATTTTGCTCTATTTTAGAACCTTGGGCAGCACGTGGCAAGTTCCTGTAGTTCTGTGGAGGCCATTCTTGATTTATGAAATACAGATGTGAGCCAGATGTAAGATTGGTATGTGTGAACCATTGTTCTCCCATACAGAAGCCCAGAGATCAAGCAAATGCACAGCCATTAATGCATAGAGACATTTGGAGGAACAGTTGCCCTCAGCACTAGGGAAAACTTGAAAATATTTACAACTTCAGGGGGTACCTGGGACTTAAAGGCAGCTTAAAAATGCATTTTCATTACCCTTGAAAAAGGAGAATCATTTCAATGAATATGTAAAATGCAAACACCATGACATCTGCAAGCAGAAGCTATGCTAGTTTCTCAAATTAGTTTAGACTTCACATACTCCACCCCCACCTTCTGTTTAACAAATGTATGCATAGATGATAGCGAAAAATAAAGTCTACAGGAAAAAAAATACAAACCGTGGGAATGAACTAATTCTTCTGTCACTCAAGTAGTTATAAAACAAGCCAAGCATATACTGAAGGTGAATGTTAATGACTAAGGAGGCAGACAGATGGTCTGACTTTTCTTCAGGTGGTTCACCCTGCTTTATTGTTCACTGAAAACTGTCTTTGATAAATGGATACAATGTTAAAAAGATATTCAGGCAACATACGGGTCACCTTTTGATTGTGGCCAAGCAGAGTATATTTAATGAATTTCTGCCACTTTATGATTGGTTGTGAATACAGGGTGGAGTTTTGGTTTTTTAGGTGGTTTTTGTTTTATCAGAGGTTGTTGGTATTAAACTCCATGTTTGTTTCCTGAACTTAAAAGCAAAGTGTCATTCCACAGAAATCATAATTTGTATTGAAGCCTCATGTTCACTCCATAGGGATGACATTTTCTTGCTAACGTAATTGCTGGTACCTCGAGATCACTACTACAGGCCCTGTTACCTTAAGAGAAGTCCAGTGGGTTCTGGATCCTTCAGGAAATGCTTTCGTGTGTCAGAGAACTCAGCCACATTCATGTTTTGTAGGAATTTCTTTTTTTTCTATGTTGAGTAATGATTAGGAAAAATATGTGCATAACTAACCAACCAAAGGAAACTAAAAATCAGCTGGCTAGAAACTAGCTGCTAATACTATCTGATATGGCAAAGACTTTTCTTTGCTCTACAGACTGCTCTTAGTGATGTCCAATGATAGTACAAGGGGCAGTGGGTGCAAGCTGGAGCATAGGAGGTTCCATGTAAACATAAGGAAAAACATTTTCACTGTGAGAGTGACAGGCCACTGGAACAGGCTGCCCAGAGAGGTTGTGAAGTCTCCTTCTCTGGAACCATTCAAAACCTGCCTGGACACATTCCTGTGTGACCTACTGTAGGTGATCCTGTTCCGGCAGGGGTGTTGGACTGGATGATCTTTCGAGGTCCCTTCCAATCCCCAACATTCTGTGATTCTGTGAAATATAATAATGTCTCAAGAAGAGAAGACGGCTTGTCCCATGATATCTTTCCCTTCCTGCTCTCAATCTCGCCTGCCATGGATGTAACACATGGCTGAGTTCTAGCTGCAGGTTTGGAAAGGCAGCCATTCTGTTGCACCATTTTTCTTCTTTACACAAATTTATGGGTGGAGAGGTTAACAGTGACCTACTTGGCAGAAGTTCTCTTCTCTGCAATATGACGCAAGTCCCCCAATTACCGCAGTTCTGTAAATGGAAATCAGGCTTCCAGCAGACCAATACTTACATGAGGAAGTTTTATATACTTTGTGAGTGCCAAAATGTAGGAGAACCGATTTGCATGGACAATTTGTATTTATACAGGGGGAAACAAAGTCACCTTTTAAAAAAACTCATATAACTATATCCTTAGGTATACACCCTACTTGATTTGAAAAAAAAAAAAACCAACCCAAAACCCAAACAACCATCAAAAAACCCCCACAAAACAGCTCTATTGACTCCAATTTTGCAGTGTCACAATTCTATATGTCCTCAGCAGTTGTACATTATTTACCAAAAATATTAAAATATTGCTGCTGCATAGTGTATACTTGTATTAGACTGCCCATTAATGTGTGATATTGAATCAAGCATCCTGTGCCTTGAATTCTTCTATCAATTCACCTGTGTAATTGACCAGCGTCTCATGGGTACACATACTGCATTTCAGAGAAGCTGAACTCCTGCAGGCTGGACAGTTAAGATAGTTCTGGCCAATTTAATTATGTAAATGGAAATTCAGTTTCTCGGGAATATATTATCAGCATTACTTCAAAGACTTGCATAGAATTCTCTCCTATCATCTTTTTATGGATTCTTTTTCTTTGTTGCACAAGTGGAAATGAAATATTACAATACATTGAGAAAATTTGGT
Source organism: Antrostomus carolinensis (assembly GCF_000700745.2). Taxonomy (NCBI): domain Eukaryota; kingdom Metazoa; phylum Chordata; class Aves; order Caprimulgiformes; family Caprimulgidae; genus Antrostomus; species Antrostomus carolinensis. The sequence continues at coordinate 63,516 of NW_010337684.1, read as the reverse complement.
GAGAAAATAAATGAGCTAGATCCATTTGCAAATGCCTCCTGTTCCAGTTAGAGGCTGGTAAGCTAGGAGTAAGGAGAAAGAAATTTTGTTCTTTCTTCCTCTCCTGTCTTGTACATACGTTTTTATGGGAAAATTTTGTGGAAGCTAAATGAAAAAAGCATTACAGATATTTTAAATCACATAAAAGAATTTAACAGAATGTCTAGGCTATAGCATTCTAATATGTATTTAAAAAACCCTATTGTAATAGGAAATTTTTTCATTAAACCTTTCATTTTGTAGTAATTTCTTTACAATTTTAAAGGATTCAATGTAAAGCTGTAAGAGTAACATAGCTAAAATATTTTATGCCCTTCAAAGTTAGCATTGTGAAATTAGCCTAGGAATTGAAGAATGGCATTTTGCATTCTGCTTGGAAACTTGGAAGCTATATCCTTATGCATGGTAAAGTTCTAGACACATGAAAGGCTCTCTCTGTATTAAAGTGAGTCTAATCAAGAGCCTCATTGCACTGGTGGAGTCTCTCTAATGCAATGAAAATAAATAAATAGAAGCATTTAGACAATTCTTTTTTTTTTTTTACAAATTATTTTGACATTTTGATGAATTATTCTTCTCTTTACCCACTTTTTCAAGCTATTGGTCTTTTCTTGGGTTCACTAGGAGGAGACTTGACAGTAGCAGTTGAGCACAGGACTGCCTTCTTGATGGGTTAGGGATGAAGAAACTTTTCTACCCACTGTCTCTTTCTCTGCATTGGTGTAAGACACAACCACTGATCTGCATAAATGTCTCCTCAAACCAGACTTATCTCTGGGACTGTTTTTTAATTACTGCATAATTTCTTTTTGAAAGTGAATTATTTGAAGTAATTTTTAATCTCTCATAGAAGCGGACATATTTATAACTTCAGGTCTCATTCCCAAGGAGTGATGGTAACTATAATTGTAAGTGCAGGTCAGAGCTTATAACATATCCCAATAGTTCTGAGTGTTAAAATGTCATAAAATAGCTTCACATTTCCATTTTTATAGTATGAGCACATCTTTCTACAATGCAAGACAGCTTGTAGGCAATTAGCCTGTCTCATAATCTCACTCAAAAAGTGGACTTCAGAAAGTTTTTAAAGGGCAGGACCACAATGTTAACTCAGGGCAGAAGAAGTTTTTTGCTGTCCTGAAATCTCATTAAATGGTCCTGCCATTGAGACTGAACTGACTAGGGGCCTCTCTCTTGTGTAGTGTGGTGTTTTGATGGTAACTCATTTTAGGCTAACAATGTTCTTCATTGAAGTAAATCATCAACAGTAATACTAATGTCCCTTAATTTTAATGACGTAAAAGTAAATTATATTTACAAATTTTTTAAGTTTCCTTAAGTTGAAGAAGAAAAAAATCAAACCTCCAGAGCATGAATCATCTCACCTAGAAAAACAACTATGTTAGTGCTCTCCATTAATTCCAGAGAGAACAGAATAGGAAGCTCTAGTTAGGTGAAGGAAATAATTCCTAAATGAGTAGATCTGTTGTGCTTTGGATAAGGCTATAGATAAGCTACTAAAGATCAATACTATGCTGGCTCTCTACAAGAATTGTTCTCAGCCCAACTACACCATGTTGTATTGGCATTTTATTGTGGTTTAGAATCAAGAGAAATTAAGAAATATGAGGTAAGTTTCTGGCATTAGATATTTTTTAAAAATGAGTGAGTAAGAGATAAGTAATTTAACATGTCGGTTGCATCAAGATTAAGATTTGTTCCTTAAATTGACTTGTTTAATCTTTACTTATTGTATTGCTTTACCTCAAGCACATGTGATGCAATTACTTGGTTAGGCAGAGACCTACTTGGTCTGTGTCTCTAATGTAACAATCCGGTCTGTTTTGTCCATGCAACAGCCACTTTTCCAGTTTTTTTTTATTAATAGTAATTTCACAATTTCTGACTATCAGATTAGTGACTGAGCTGATGGCTTCTGGGTTCTTTTTCCTCTCTGCCACTGATTGCCTCTTTAATCTTGCATTCCTTTGTCTCTTTTGTCTACAGATTGTGAGACTTTTCAGCACAATGAATCATCTGGAGTACTTGTTGGCTTTTAATCAATCATCCCATTTGTATTTATTAGTCCATTTGCCATTGACACTGTATAACATTAGGCCATCCCCAATAAGCTTGTAAAGAAACCAGTAGGAACTGTGGATAATCAGTCCTTGTTTGAGAGGTAGTCACTGTCTCGAAGAATTGTGCTAAAAAAGTAATTATAGCCCAAACTGTGAAACTCTCACAGGCTTTTATGAACACCCTATTCTACATGCACATTTCAATTTACAAGGTTCATTTGAATCAGTGGCTAAAAAGAATAATGCATAACATGGGTGATAGACACCCAATAATGCAGATTTACACATTCAGTTGATTCCTTAATGTCACTGTTCAGTGACATAATCAATTTCTTCATTGTCTGTTTCATTGGTGTAATATTTTTGATCAAAAGACAGTTTGACACTCTTGCATTTTTACTACATGGGATTCTCATATTATCTCATACTCCCTCTTTCAATCTCACACCAATAAGCACTGCAGAACTGAGAGAGGAAAGCACAAAACTTAAGTCTTCATGAATACATGACTGCAAATGCTTTCAGTGTTTAAGATCCAGTAACTGCTGGCAAAAGCTTGCTGGTGGGCTGCTCTTTAGCTTAAAAACGCAGCCTTTGCCATATCCATTGAATTGAAAAAAATCTCTGTATTATCTGGCAATTAAACCTCTTAAACCATTGTTTGGTTATTTGTGTCCTATGGAAATTATGTTAAAACAAGATTTAGAAGCCAAAAATCTGCATACCATTTAACATAAACTGCATGTACCATTTCAAGTAAACCACATGTTAAATAGCATTGCTGCCAGCCTTTAAATTGGCAAACATACCCATCCAGTTCCTGTTAAATATCATTAAAAAATTATGCTCAGTGAGAAGTACACACGTTAATACTTTATGACAGCAGCTAGAAGTGCCAGTCTTCAGCCTGGATGTAATTTGCCAAGACTGTCAAAACAGAGCACGGAGCAATACCTCTCTAGAAAGGCTTACAGCCTGCAGGGAAGGCACAAAACCCAGACAGACACAGAGACAGGGAGCAGAGGGAGATCAGAAAAATAGTATCAGTCAGCATAGTAAGTGATGATCTTAGCATAGGAATTGTCTGATTTTGGTGGGTTTAAATCACAAAGAGAACTGTCTTGAGCTGAGAAATTCTACCTATTTTGTTGCTAAATAGCACAGACTTCAGAGATGGCCCAGCTCCGGTCTGAGGAGCCCACAGGCTGGAGCCCCTCATGGCTCCCTGCGCAGCCCGGTCCCTGCAGGCCGCAGTCCCTCAGGGCTGGCTGTCCTCCCTCTCAGCATGGTGTCCCTCCAGAGTGTTTCCAGTCCCTCACAGCTGTCGGTTTGTTTCTTTAATATTTTTGCACAGGGAGACCCTTTGTTGCTGTGCCTGGCTGAAGCTCTGGGGTTTTTACGCCGCTGTATATGCTGGATTCAGAGGCAGCTGGAATGGATCCTGGCTGGCTGCTGTCACCCCCCTCAGCAGCCACCCCACTGCCACCTCCTTTGTACCCCTTCCCACAGAGACTCTTACAGAGCAAGGGTGAGTATATAGCAAAGAGGTGTATGGAAAGGGTAGTGACAACAGGGACTTCCAGGTGTCTAAATAGACAGTGGGGCTTATGAAAGATTCTGAGGCTAAGAAAGAAATTAGTTGATTGTGGTAAATTTTGGCAAAGCAATGTCCCAACGGAAAGAATTGTCACACTGTAAATATGGGACCATTTAAGGCTTTTTCTTTTTCTTCCCCCTTTTAAACTGTTTTTGACGGTACTACCTTAAGTAGTATTTGCTTGTATTTGCAATGTCTACTTTAAAACATGTATAAGACAAGAACCTAGAGCCCAGCAATTAGTCCAGCCTTGCCCTACTGATACAGTGCTCTGGCTTAGCTAATATGCAAGCTGCCATTATATGACAGGCTGTACACACAATGAAATAATCCACCTTTTGACAGTTACCTCCTGTAATAGCATCATACAGCATTAGGAGTCAAAGGGAGAAAATAACCTGAAATTCAGCAGTAATTACTGTGAAGAATTTAATACTTGAGCTTAGATTTTGCTAGATGCAGAGTGAGATTCTCAAGTCTTTATTTCCATTCTCACTGCATTGTTAGATTAATATTGAGGTTTTTTTGATTGGCGTTCGTTTCAATCACTCATTATTAGTGATGCTTGTAAATACTGTAAATACCAAGACAAGACAATTTATCGTAACAGACATCTTTCACAGAGTGCACTGAGTGACCAAAGTCAGTTGTAAAGCAAAGGTGGAAGGAATGGAAACGGTAAGAAGGGAAACTGCAAAAGTGTATCAGTTCAAGTTTTTTTCCTGCTGTGGTAGCGCAAGGGACTGGCACCGAAACTGGTGTTCTTGTGACGTGTACTGGTATGGGTATGGATCAAGAGATTGTCCCTACCCTTCCAAACTTACAAATTCAAATAACAAAATAGACAAAGGATCAGGGACAGTACATTGTATAGGTGACGATCTGCAGTGCGGAGAGTTTAAATTGCATGCCCTTTACTGTCTGGACAACAGTGGAGTATTTCCACTACAAGCTGCAGCCTAGTGCTGGGACACCTTGGCTTCCATGAACTATGTAAAGCATCTGAAGCAGATCACATCCACCTACAGTTCTCAGATAGAAAGGAAAGCTCATAACTGGTGTTATGATTCATAATTTAAGAGAAACTGTAAAAGTTACTGTAATTACACTGTTATAGATTAATATTAAGTCAACTAGTGAACCATGAGACAATTACTTTTTATGGTTTTATTACTTTATGGTAATTTTTACATACATTTCAGAAGCATCCACTGGCCCCAAGTGTCATCAGGGCACCACTCAAGACAGGTTCTGCATACAGGAGTAGTTACTTGGTCCCTACTCTGAAGACCCTGTATGGTGGATGTAACACATGCTAGGTGGGAGGAGGAAAAGAACCACAGGTTTCTGAAGTGTTGCACAATGGCCACACAGGTATTCTAGCAGAAATACTTACATATCCTGATTCTGCCACTTGCATATTCTACTTCAATGAATCATTGCTCCCTAGTGAGTAAAACAACTTTTCTACAAATACCTTTGTCTCTTACAACCTATTTTTGCTAAACAGGTTTCAGCTAAGGAATTGCAGTTTAGCTGTGCATTTGTAAATGGTTTCCTTCATTTGGGATTATGTATTAGGTTATTTGGTATCACGTGATTCTGCGGCATGTCTGGGTGACTTTAAAAAATAGAGAGTGTATAATGAATAATATGCTTTATGCTGGTTGTGAGATCAATTATATAATATGTTTAAATTTATGAAAACTTTAATTTTTCTAATATTTACATACGTGTTCTGGTAGTATTAAATAATACAAGCAGTGAATTCACCACTTCTATTCATAAAAAAATATTAATGAATCAATATTTGTATCATACAGCCAGCCACAATCCTTAAGATCATTAAGGATTTCTGATATTTATTTTACGTTAAAGAAGAGGGAGAAAATATGAAAATGTTTTCAATGGCAAAGAACAAGGAGTATGTATCGCAGTGTTTTTCAAGTGTACAGTTCTATTGATTTAAGCAACCTGTAAAAGGACAAATAAGGAAAGTGATACACCAGCCCAACTAGGAATTGTATATTTACTCTGAATTGCTATGTTTGCTTCTGAAAATTCATAACCTGAGGTAGAACTGAAAAATAAAAGAGAAAAACCAAGCATGTAAAATCAATTGATGTGCTGGCTAGCTACCAGAACATCTTTATTTTCAATAATGACATTCAACCATGTTTTATATCTATTTATCCCTGAACTCATTGGGCGGAACAAAAAAGGTGCTGATGTTAATACCTCATGAATATGCACAGAAAATATTCCTCTTCCCTTTTGGTTAAATATCAACATTTATACTACCTTTTTTTTCTTTTGTGCTTAATAAGAATGACATAGTGGGTGCTGTGGGCTAAGATAGTTCATTAATATTGTTCTCTTAGGTATTTTTGACATTTAATTTCAAGACACACATGAAATGAATGTAGATCCTATATTTAGTTTTTGCATATTAAGCATTTCTTAAAAAAAAAAAAAAGTCAGTAAGTGTAAGGCATGTCCTCGGAAATACGACACTTTTTGAAAGCAGACCCTCATTTTTTGGGAGAAGTAGCATCTGATGATCAAAACGAATCCTGACAAATGCTTGCTGGCATTCAAAAGAGAAAGTGAAAGTTCCGTATTAGTATGCTCACTAAACTGAGGTATCTGTTCTGGCCATTAACTCGAACAGCCCATCAACACCAAGCCTACTTAGCTTACACGCCTGTTTTATGCCACCACCAACAAATCTGGTATACCATTCAGTTTGGTGTGGAAAACCTCATGCACATATGGAAAAGATGTGGATTGTCCTTCAGGGACAGAAAACAGAAGGGACAGATAGACAATGTCAAAGCATTTCATATATTATAACAACTCACTTGTATAAGTCCTTTGTTCGATTAATGTCATTTTAGCTTGTCATTGTATCATTGCAAGCACATACGTATACCTGTACAGGTATATATATTTCATGTAAAATGTGTGGGCTTTTTTAGTGTTTGCATATTTTGTTCCATTACAGTGCAGTATCTACAAAGCTTACAGCTACCAAAGCTTGTCACACTGAAGTTAGCCTTGTTCATCCATGTACAGAGACTAGTTGTAGAAATACTGTGGGAGCTGAAAAGATGTAGACCGCTTTCGATTCCATCAGTGGAAAAGTGTCATGCCTTGATACAAGATGCATGTAAAGCACCTACTTGCAAATGATGTAACTGTCAGAAGGGTGACAAGTGCATCCAGAAAGTCCAGTTCTGTAGATGATGACATGCAGACAGCAACTCATTCTTACCTGAGTTTGCCTTAAATTCCTCAATCTGTTTTATGCAGAGCTCTTCTTTAGTGTGGTTAGGTGTCAAATACCTGTTAATCTGCTTTATCTCCATGTCTTCAGTTTGATTCCTGGAGAGAATGGAGCAGTTCTCTGAGGATCAATGTAGGATAGTAATCACTTGTAAAAGTTTATGTGTATCCGTAGGTCATTCATAATTTTCCTGTCCCAGGAACCCCAGAATTATTTTTAGTAACCATATTTTAATCTTGTACAGCAGTTTTGGATTTCAACCACCTTTTCAAAAAATGATTGAGCATTTAGAGTGAGCACTGATTTGCTCTGTATCTAATAGATGTGCTCTGGCAGAATTACTGTTCTCCTAGGAGAGAAGATAACCAACATTAGACAGTAGTCCTTATTGAAGCAGATCTTGTTTTTATGAGTTCCCAAGTAAATTAGCAGATGGCCCCTGGGATGTAGATAGAGTACTGTTACCCATAATGCCCTGCTCTAGGGAGGAAGATTTTATCTTTTCTGAAGTTACAAACTTTCGTCATTACAATTATTTGAACAGAAAAGACTCGGAAGAATTCATGGGTTATCTTTTTAAAACACACATGTAGTTTGCAAGAATTATTTCTCTCACATTTTTTAATCTTGGGTTTAACAGAAAGAAAAGTTTTGACACTGACAGTGTCTTGATGTGTGGGCTTGTCTTTGTTGAACCCTCTTGTGTTCTTGCATCTGTTGTACATTCTGCTAGTTCATATAAAGGATTTTAAAACACAGTGACAAATGACATTGTGTTTTTAACTTTTTTGAAGAATCTAGATCTTGCTTGGCATAAACAGTAGGCTTATTTCTGATATCTTGGAGAAAACAAAAAAAGAAATCTTGGAAAACTGTATAAAGTGCTTATAGGCAGGTGAATCAAAATTTCCTTAGGTGACACAACATGTATTGTCTAATTCCAGATAGCCATGTGTCATGATACTCAGCTTTCAGTGATGCTTGTATTTTCATGCTTCTGTACCTGTTTTCTCTTATAAAGCTCAGCACATTCTCTGTGTGAGTAAATGCTACCACTCTCATCCTATACCTGAGAAATTGAGGTATGAGTTGCTGATAGTAGTTGTCTAGCATCAAACATACTATTAGAAAAAGAAAAGGAAGATTAATGTGATGGTGGCCTAGATGCCTGGATTTTGGTCTCAGATTCTGAGTCTGGTATCTAAAGGAAAACCTCAACATTAGGTATTGAAATATTCTTCCTAGAAAATGAAGCCAAATGAATAAGGTTGTATGGGATAGAAAAGAGAGCATTTTTGCCTCGAGCTCCCCCAGATGGTCTCTGTAGGGACCAGCAGACTGCTGGTGTAACTTTTAAGATTGTGAAGTTCATATAGGGCACGTCAATTTGAGGCTAACAGGAGTTTACAAGTTAGTGATGAAGAAGAAGCAATGAGGGGGTTATTTTCCAAAGAGGGAGTTCAAATAATTTACCTGCAGGTTCTTTCTTTACTTCAAGTTACTCCTTCAACTTCCAGCTGAGTTGGTAAATATAGCTTTGTGCCAAAAACACAAGGGGAAAGGAGCAGTGTTGTAACTTTAAAATTTATGGTAGAAGTCTACTTAAAAGATGATAAAGTATCAGGACAGGGAGGAAGATACCCTGACTACTATATCCTTCATTCTACTAATGAAGCACAAGTCTTGCCCTGTCTGTGGTTGCAATGCTAAGTGGGGTTTTCATCTAACGTGCAATCAGAGCACCCTTTGTGAGAAGAGATGCTTGCTGATGATCAAGCATTTGAGAAATAAGAGTGCTCAGCGGGTTTTAAAGGAAATCAGGTGAGATCTTCCTCCAGATGCCATTGCTTCTTTATATGCTATATTCCACTGATAGAATACAATGATGAAGCATCTGTCATGTCAGTGTATGACACAATATATTTGTGATGAGTAATGTCCTGAACACAAATTTCATTGCACCATAGTAGAATTTGTCCATCTTATACTCCCCTTGGCCTATACGTAATCAAACCCATCAGGGCATGATGTTGCACAGTGCACAGACACCGTATTGACCCTGTGTTAGTGAGATCAATGCTCCATGGGCTCTGAATTACCTTTGTCATGTAACAGGATGGAGGCTGAAGAGCTAGGTTGAATAGTTTATCACAACCTGAAGATCGAGCTGTGATGGGATGGGAAACTTGACTAAAGGTGAGGATCCTTTAAAACAGAACAGCTGATTCCAATAATTGCACTTGATTGCAGACTAGAAGAGTAGAGCATGAGGTGGGGCTGTCTAATTAAGCTCTGGAGTGCAACAGGGTGGGAGCTTTTGGTGGTGAGTTCCCAGAGACCCGAGGGAGGCTAAGAAAGTCAGAGCCTGGGGAGCACGCAAAATGTATCGGAAAGAAGTGGGAGAAGCACTTCTAGAAACTTCTGCTTACAGGTTCATTTGCATGGACAGCAGTGCAGCAGGATCATGAGAAGCACTTCTGGGAATGGAGGTAAGCTCTCTGTAAACACTGATTTCTGTTGGTTTTGTTCATGGCTCATCTCAGTGAGTCTTGCTAGCCTAACCCAAATTTGAGGATTTGTTTTGATAAATTAATGTGGAGAGCATAGTTTGGGAAAGGAGGGGCTACAGTATTGTATGTAACTGTATTCTATGTGAGGAAAATAATTATCACTTCAGTAGCAGTGGATTCAGGACTCACAAGCCAGATGCAAATGAATTTTCCCAGGGAAATGGGGAATTAAATGAAAAAATGGAACTGGGGGAGTGAGCCTGAATTCAGTTTGCCCTCTCTACCCCTTTCCCTTGTGCCAGAGGCCGCTCACAAGGCGGTGCATTTTACTCCTCATAGCTCAAGGCTATGCCTGAAGGCACCTTTTAGTATTATCCATTTATACTAAAGCTGCATACCTGAGACCAGCCACAACAGTTAAAAAGATTTCACAGAGGAAAAATCCCAGTCTGCCTGTGGCTCTCTAATAAATAAATAGTAATAAAAAAATCCAGCTGGCTTTGCTTATGAAGACAATATGTCTCTTAAAAGTAATAGTTTGTTGCCAACCTGGATTGACACGGACTTTCAAAAGCAATTTTAAGAACAGTAATATACTGCCACACCCAACCTCTCCTCACGCTTCAACAAACAGGTTGTTTGTGCATATTCTAGGCTTCCTAACATATTTCCTTCCACTTTTAAAAATTATGCCTATTTAGTAATATACCTGCTAGTTTAGATATAGCAGAATATTAAAGAAATAATGTGATCCTTCTTTATAAGGACACACTTTTATAGTAGCAGAATGAAGGTGAAAGCTATCTGCTTTAGCCAGGGTCCCTTTGATGGGGAAAATTCAATCAGATCTCTTAAAACTGCCTTAACAGAAATCTAAGAATTCTTTCTTGTGTTTCTGCTGCTTTCCTGAATGTCTGTAGTTGGTACTTCGTTGTGTTGGTGCTGTATATGGGTGACTTGGGAAAAAGGCTCCAGTGTGATAGTGTTAATTTCTTTTTCAAAAAAATTACAAGAGGCACATCTACCCAGTGACAAACTCTCTCTTAGTATAGTATTTTTACAGCCACATCACAAAATCTTCCATCGTATGTGAATGGCTGGGCTCTTGTTCTCTCTCAATGTAAGGCCAAGGTGCATAAACCTGCAGCTGCAAGAAATCAGTCATTAAGATGAGGGGAAACGGCAGGTCAGCTTTGCAGTCCAAGCTTAAATTTGAAGGTAATTTTGCTTCAAGCCTTGACAAGGTTTCTTGGAAAGTAGTTTGCTAGTTAGTATCCTTTGTCTCTGAATAAGCAGTGGTATAAAATTAGTAAAGGCTGGCTGAGAGAACAGAAAAGATTATATTTGTACAACAAAATGCTTTCCCAGACTATAAGTTTGGAGTTCTTGGTCAGGATAACTTGATATTGTTTCTTCTCCAGCTGCGATGGCTTTATGCTTTATTACCATTTCCCCTATGCTGTGATGAGCCTTAGTCAGGCTCATGTGCAGCAGTGTTTAGGGTAGTGTAAGAGGACAGAAATACATCAGCTCCTCTTTTTGAGGAGCACAGATGGGTTGTGACTGAGGAGTGAGGAGCACAGACAAAATCTACCACAGGCAGGCTTTCCTCAAGAAAGACCTGAGAAACTTCACAACTTGATTCCTCAGGTCTGTGTGTGTAAAGGTTATTTCACCCCTGCATGTTGAGGTTGCTAAACTGACTGGTTTTTAATGCTGTTAAATTATTTTTTTTAATGTCTGCTCCTGAAATGATGTGAACCTCCCAGCTCTGATGTGGCACCTTTTGCCTGCCTGGAGCTCAGCTTCTTCTTGCAATTTGCATGATAAGAGAAAAACAATGAAACAAATCCCTTTATGCAATGCAAATGTTTTGTGCTATGTAGTAACTCAGGGCTGTTTTGATAGGAGGAAGTTGGTGGAAAGTAAATGACATTCTTCAACCCAGAGCAGCAAGTTTGATATCACTGCTATTACTAAAGAATTGTGGTTCCTTTCTTTTAGGTGGTGCCCAAAGCACTTCTCAGGCTTTCAACTCAGCCTTACTGCAGTTTTCATAGGGATTTCTGCTACTAGTGCCCCTGAAAACAAGGTGAAAAATTAAAAACAAGCAGACAAAACCAAACAAAAAACTTGAACAAAACAAATGCATAAGGAAACCTGGTTCACTTTGAAGTCAATAGATAAGTTTTAAAGGACTTTCACTGTTCCCTGAAGTGCTGTTAGCAGAAACAAAAGAAAACAAATGTAAATAATAGTCTCAGTGCAGACCTCTTTGCATTACAGCTAAACTCACTGATTTTTGTTGTCCTCAAAACAGGAGAAACTCTCAGGTTGTGACAAGAGCAGGATTACCTCACTTCACAATTGAACTAGATTCCTTCTTTGCCTTGTCTGAGTCCTGCCAGGACAGGGTCTGTAGCACTTCACAGTTCCTAACTAGTAGATTAAAGAAGCTATTTCTCCAGTTGCCTCCTTGTTCTTAAGTATTAGAAGAACAGTGATGTCTTTTCCTGGGACCAGCTTGAGCCCAGCTGGGTCTGTTCCCTGAATTGAGAGTTGTGCTCAATCACAGGTGACTTTGCTGAATTCTGATGGCTCTTAAAGTGTGATAAAAGATTAGAAGTAGATCCTGTAGAGTTAGAAATCAAAAGTGAAAGCTAATAAAAAGAAATGGATTTCAAGGGAAAATGTAAATCTGCTGGATACTTTATGAGGAATGCTGGTAGAGAGGGGAAGGAAAATGAAGAGAAAACATAGGAGAATTGTTGGCTGCTGATGAATGCAATGGTGGTGGTGACGAACGGTGCAGAGGATTAGTGGCAAGAACAGGTTAAAACTTGGCATGGTGAGAAAGAAAATATTTTTAAGTCTTAAAGGGGATGTGTGTTTGCAAGTAGAGGAGGGTTTTTTCAGTTTCACAGAAGTGGCTGTACTCCCTAGGGTAACTGCAACCAAAGAAAAGTTCAGGAGAGGAAGTGAAGGAGTTACCAGAATCCTATTGAAACTGCTGGGGATGTCTCTTAAGGTGAATGTAGCTGAGGATTATTCAGGGTGATGAAGTAAATGAAAGGATCTCGGGATTTGCTGTTACCTCCAAAATGAAAAAGGCCTTACTAGCCTTGTAAAAATCATACATGCTGGATCACAGAGCTCTCATGCCCCTTAAGGCAAGGGACATCACAAGGTCAGTATGTTAGTATGACTGTCGGTTTCTAAAATATTTAAATGGTATGCAGCTGTCCAGGATTCCTGAGTAAATGCAAGAATACTGAGGGCAGCTATGGTGAATTCATTGTTCTGAAGATTTGTGTTGGAAAGCTGAGCTTAAGACCTTGAGAAAGAGACTGTATTGTAAAGCTGACTGTAGTATTTCCTTCTCCCAGGTAATACCACACTTTAGAATTGAATGAGTATTCCATTACTTGTGAGTTTAAACTCACAAAAAGTTATTCAGCCTTTCTTTGTGCATTGGAGACAATATCTGGCACCATGGCAGCTGAAGCAAAATAGATGGTTTATTGCTGTATGTTTTTAAGAAGCAGGTGCCTTTAATTCCTTAATTACAGAAAGGCAAATAAAAAATAAAAATAAATTCTGATTATATTTTACCCCCAAAACAGTATTTTGCAGAAAGAGGAAAAATACTGTGTCTTGTAAGCTGGTTGTCTTATTTCTGCACAGAATAAGTTAAGGAAAGCTGCACTGTATGTGTGTGGTGGCTCACACGCTGTATTTTTACTGGGTAATTTAAAAGAGGCTATACACCGAACAGTGCGAGTGGCCTCTTGAGCTAGGCACATTGCAAATGTAGATGTGTATACCATGTTCTGCCCCAAAGAACTTGAAAGACAAAGTACTAGCACAGAAAGAGGAACATGAAAACGAGCAAAGTATTTTTTGTATACTAAAATGACAAAAGAAAACTAGTGTAAATACACAGCTTGACACGATGGTCAGATTCAGAGGGTAGAGGCATTTCTAATATACTAATTTGATTCATAATGGTGTTTTTAAAACATAAGTTCAACTGTGTTGCTGTCTAGCTGTTATACTTGTAAGAAGGTGTAAAGTTGGATGTGCTGCTGAGACTTGATACAGATTTCCCTTTAGCTAGAGAGACTCTTGTGTTGCTGGTACACACTGTTCTTTCTTTTTGTCTCCAAGGCAGATGTGTACATTTAATTGGTAACTGCAGTACCTCTGCTCCTCCAGACATATATCATTGGACTCAAAGGTTCACATAAGGGTGGATTTGTACCCGACAGCCCCCCACCACTGCAAAAAAACCTCTGTCAAACCACAGAGATGGAAAATGTGTGATAGAAATCATTGGGCTGTTACTTAATTTAAGGCTGTTCTGGTAAAATAGCTTTACAGTTGTGAGATGTTTTATTTTGCTTTAAAAGATGTAGTTAAGAGTTTTTGTTAATAAGGTTCAAAAAGAAAATCTTTCAGACTAAGGTAACTAAAACAAACTCAATGTCCTAAACCTGATTCTCTTGATAGAACCAGTGTTCTTTTCCAGGCAGAAAAGAAAATGAAAAGACCTATAGGCTGAAAATCCTCAGTGCTAAGTACTGACTTCTATTCAGCTTGCAGTCAGGAATTAATAAATGGCAGAGAAATACAAATTTCCCATTGGCTGCTTTCATGCTGAAGGGTTCAGTCAATGAATGCTCAGGAGGAACTCTCCAAGTAGTGAAATAATAAAACCTGCATTGTCCCTGTGCCTTCTCATCAAACTGTTCTAAAACTTCTTACAAGCATCACAATAAAAGAAAGTTTCATGGAAAGTAAGTACATCAATGACATGTTGTAGCAATTTTGGGGACCTCTTCCCTGGCATGAGAAGCAGTGTGGAGAAAGGCACAAAAATGCTTGTTTGCACTTACATTAGAGCGGGTGATGGAGGTGGCTGCTGTGAATCCATCCGGGATTGATACTACAGTGCTAACAAGCAGGCAGGGTGAGGGTGCAGTTTTATCCCTACTATTCAAATGAGAAACTAAGATGCAATAACCTGTTTAATGTAGGATCCTGGACCTCAACACAGCTTCTCTAAACAGCCAATAGCTGTGCCATAAAGCTGCCCTTACTTGCTTGTCACATCTGCAACCCCTTAATGAATCCAAGTATTATATCTCCCCTCTGTTGTTATTCCAGGAATTCCCTTCAACATTTGATAACCGGCAATGCTCATCGACCTACTCCAGTAGTGCTTTATGTGTTATTTATTGGTCACTGAATGTGTCCTTTGTGGTTCTCTAATTTAATTGGATTTTTTTCAATTTACCTTTGTTTGTCTCTGGTAAATTGCAAACAGTTCATTTCATGTGAAAGTGTTCCTCCTAGAATAACAGTAATAGAAACTAGCCTGTTTTCTCTATCTACTTATCATGCAATGGTGTGTTTATAGGCTGCATCCTTTTTTATTAAGCACTAACACAGCCTTCTGTAGGATGTGGAGACGTACCATAAACACAGATTGTCTTTCTCTATTTAGATTAAAATTTCCTTTTTGAATATTGCCACCCTTATTGTAGTTTAATCCAAGCTCACTCAGCTTTCTGCCCCTTTTCTCTCATTGCTTTCCAGTTATGTATCTGAATGCTATTCCTCAGTACACAGTCTAATTCTAATAGTGATTAGATTGGTGACTGATCTACCTAAAAAAAATTGTCTGGTTTAGGATTTTATTGGCCCTTATAGCTGAATTTGACTCTAGTATTTTTGTCTTCAGAAGCATGGTTACCATAGTACTGTTGCCTATGACTTAAATTGCAATTTCTGTTGTATCAGAGTTTGCATTGAGTCCTAGTCTATTGGTACATCTATGATCTACTTAAGGTGGTAGATCTTCTATGAGGCTTGGGATATCCTTGTGATCCAGTGAGGTCTACCTGAGAAATCTGAACTCTGTGTCTGAAGCAGTTCTGGCTTCTTACCGGTTCCATCTGCCATTATTGTTTGTGTGCTGTATGGCTTTCGGGAGATGCTCTACTTCATTTTGGACTGGGATGGAGAATATGAGCAGGAAAGATATTTGGATATATTTGCTGTTATTTGCTGACAGATGCCTGTTTCTACAGGGGAGAATCTCTGGTATCAGAAGGATTATTCTTTCTCATTTCTCCCGTTCTCAAAGTTCAATTGTCCTTTTCCCAACTGTAATTTATGTTTCTCTCCTACAGCGTAATTTCGTGACATTGCTTTTGGTTTTGCCTCAATGTTTTTGTTCCAATCAAAAGGATAATTTGATAATGTTTCATAATTACTTTATTATGTTGTTAGGAGACTAGCCATTTTCCTATGGTAAATTGTGTGAGTTTGTTTTCACTAGGGAGTAATTGAGGTAGAACTTGAAAAGTTGAAGACTGGATTGCAAATATCTCTTATTGGCCCTGAGTAGGTATGAACAGTTAAAATTCTTGTGTGATTCTGAACTTAAGGTCTGGGAGTGGTCAATCCAACACAACATTTACTTAAATTTTGACCTGTGGATGTGGAGTGCAACTATTGCACATCTGCTACACCTGGATAAGAGTCATTGCTCTCACTTCAGCTTTACTGTAGTGTCAGTGCTGATGTGCTGATACATATGAACTAACTTTCAACTAGGGGATTCCTGAGCTGTTTTCTAGTACCTACAGCACCACAGAGACTTCTGGATTTTGCCCAAAGTACCTGGGGAAATGAGTAAATGCTCAGGAGGTTAATTCCTGTCAAACCTGGAGCTGGTGCAGATATATTGCTCACAGTACCTAAGTCAGCTAGTGTAAAGATAACCTTAGAGATCTCTGCCCTGTACAGCATCACAGCAGGTATTAGATCAGTGAGCTGCTACTGGGTGATGGATTCATGATTGCTTGACAATTCTATTCATAGAAAGGATATAAAAGGACCTTTCCATGTTTTGGGGAATAAATCTAGCTCACCTCAAAGTATGTCTGTGGTGCTTCTGAATCCCACATATGAAGTTCCTCGGATTTGAGGGTAGAATGGAAATAACTGGGAGTTTCCTGGCAATGAGAAATGGTAATTTTACATATAACTGTTCCTCATAGAGGCTGCATAAAAGAAAGGGTCTGC
This sequence comes from Antrostomus carolinensis, assembly GCF_000700745.2. NCBI lineage: Eukaryota > Metazoa > Chordata > Aves > Caprimulgiformes > Caprimulgidae > Antrostomus > Antrostomus carolinensis. The sequence continues at coordinate 46,911 of NW_010337684.1, read as the reverse complement.
TGTAACTACTTGATGGCTTCAACAAAGCTTTTGCTATTGCAGAGGGAATTGAGGACTTCTATTGATTGGAGTGTTAGACTAGGACCCTGAACTTCTGGGGAAAGATGTCAGTCAGGACACTTTTTTCTAATTTCCCAAGTACTTCTGAAAAGCTGCACACTGACACACCTTCATGGAGATTCCAGCCTATCTTGTTAGGTGCTGCTTTGGTTGAGTAAAAGTAATGGTATTTTAGGAAAACTTGGAGGGGGGTGGGAAATATTTCTAAAAATACCTTTCTCCCGGTAAGCTGTTTCTTTATATTGATGTATGTAGATGTGCAATGGACAAGAAGAATGCAAGGCAGGCTTGGCAGCTGGTGCAGCGGGATTAGAATAGTGGAACAAATGTCAGAATGTATTCACCTTTTGCCAGAAGGTGCAATTCAGGAGAAAAATATTATGAAACCGCTGTCAAATTCTGGTGTGTCAGGGACTTGTAATGTTTGTCACTCAGCCCTTTTGGTGTTTCTAAATGACAGTCAAGAAAAATGAGGCAGACTCGTGCTTTCATGATGGAAAGAAAATCTGATTTCTCCTTTTCTGAAAAAGGAGTAGCAGGTTAGAGCAAAACTATGTTGCACAAGGCAAGTGCAGATGAACTGAAAGTGCTGATGATTTTTGAGTTCTTAGATTAACATTACATCAAATGAAGAAGCTAGGTTAATATTTAGACAGTCTGACTGGATCTCAACATGGCAGGGAATGGTTACTGATTAAATAATTCCTATGAAAAGGACAAAACACTAAAAAAAAAACAACAATCTTAAGCTCAGGCATCACAGCAGCCCAGAGGTGATTGCTCAGAATTAATTTATCAAGCAAATCCTCTTAGTAGGAATGCCCTTAATCTGACAAATGCAAAGATGTTCACTACTCTGAAGTTATTCTGCCACATATTCCATCTGCTTCACATGAGTAGCTGTCTGGCTTGGAGCTTCCAGGAGTTCTCTGAAGGTAGATGGTGTAAAATAATTGTTTGAGGACTCATACTTGTAAATTTGTAAAACCACTTAATTTTGGTTGTAATTACTTTAGGAATTTTGAAGACTTGGTCAATATGCCTTGAATCAAACACTTGTAAGCAATGAAAAGTTTTGGAAACTTTAGACTAGATCATCTACAAATTGAGGAACAGAAATAAAACAGGCTCTGGTATTGAGCCTGATAAGTAAGAAGGCTTTCTCTAAAAGAGAACTTCAAATAACAGGCCCTCTGATCCAAGCTACAGACATGCTCAACTCCTGTCCTGTCCCACCCTATTGATTGATTCCTAAGCAAGGTTTGCTTTGCCTTATTAACCTGATTAGTTATAATATTGAAAATTGCCTGCTGTTAATTGTTGGAAATTTCTTCATATGAGTTAAGAATGTTTGTTTTAAAAAGAAATAGCAGAAATAACTTTTTACCCTTGTTCCAGCCAGATTGGCATAATACTCAAAACTACAGAAGATCAATCTCTGCTTTGAACTTCTGGGTCTATTGATAGAAGGGCAGACATTTTATCTTGATAGAAGACAAGGTCATCTCTCTTATAAAACTTGGCTCCTATGTAAATACAAATCTAAGTGGAGCAAAGAATGACTTTTCCTGATTTACAGTGTGGCCCAAGTCCTGTAAGTCCTTCAGGTTTGATTTAATGCTAGCACAGTCTCTGGGTTTGACTTTCCAGTTATTTGCCATTCATCAAGAAAATGCATGAATTTGATCTATTGTTTTCTCAGGTGGGACACTGCTCTTTACTATGTGCTTCACAAAAGTTTAGAGGGATTCAAGCCAAATGGAAGGATTTTTTTTTTTTTTTCCTTTTGCATTAAAATTTTTAAATGTGAAGGGCAAAAAAAAAGTTAGGAGGAGAAGGAGTGTCCCACTGTTATCATCCACATGGACCAGGCTGAAGATATGCTGAACCACAAACCCTTTGGCATTTCCATACATATCTAGATTCACCACATTGAAGGAACCAGCAAGAAATAGTGAAACAAAGAAAAAAATATGAAAAGACATAGGGATTTCAGAAATATCTTCTGCTGTCTTCTTTCTGAGTGCATAGACATGACCTTTGAACAATGAGATATTGAAGTGGCACATGCTAATTTCAGTGGTGAAAGTAAGAGCCACAGGAATCAGCCAGTGAAGTGAAGCCACTTCCAACTGTCTTCAAATGAATCATTAACATCCTGATAAATATGCACAACAATGAGGAGGCTACTTACTTTGACACTTAGGCTGGATTGCCTGGGAAATTACCTGCTTGCTCTACCTGAGTTTAATTATAAATGTTTAAATGATTAAGAAGTTCACTTCACTTGAGAGAGGGTAAAGGAGAGTTGGATGCAGTCTCTTTGCCTCCTGTTAAAATGATGACTGTTCCTCCAGCTACTGGAATTGGATACTCATCTGCTATAGACAGCAAAATAGCAAAAGTGAGAAGAGTTCCAACACTAGACTGTGGTTAAAACTGTAGATTTGACTGCTGGTATGTTTTCTTCCTTATGAGGTAGGGATGTAACCTGTGAGAGAGAGGGAAAGAGGATGAGTATAATTTCAACCTCATCAAGGAGAAATCTGCTATATCTCTAACTTAGAGGTCCATCCTAGTCCCTAACCAAGCAGCCTGTGAAGCTCAGTGCTGACAGGCTGCATATGTTTAAGCTACTCAATGTTTTCACCTCCCACTGGCTTCGTATACTTTGACACGAAGAACCTTGCAGTATTGAGCTCTAAATCAGTTGATGCATTGTCACAGCTTCCGGAATAGGTGGCCAAGTCATAGCTGAATTTTATTAACCTTGCCTAATTTTAACTGTGGGCCGAACTCTGCTTCCTTTGCTTCTGTAAGTGATCCCATTGGTTCCACCTCATCTAAGTTACTGGAGTATTACTTGCCTTTGAAGTAGTAATCTACAAGAATAAGTTAATTGATTTTAATTAAATGTGAAGTAGATAAACCATTCGGGAAGTAAGGGGAGATTTTTAGACAAACAGACTAAATACTCTCTAGTTACAAATGGAAGTTATATGCCACACTACCATTGAAGCTAATTTTGGCGAAGCTAGAAATTAACTATGATTTTAAACACCATTATAAGCTAAATGAAAGCATTATTTATGCTGCTGTAGTTGTCTGGAGATGTGACAAACAGCAGGTTTTATGACCTAGCCTAGTGCATCCTGGACCTTCTGAGGTGTGAAGGCAAGAGTGACAGACTAGCTCACCTGGACGTGCTTAGCATTGCTATAAATGAGAGTCTGGTTACTAAGAGAAGGTCAGTATTGCTAGGGATGACAGGGCAGGTAACTGCCCACAGAATTTCTGCTGCCTGTCACTTTCCCTTGGGATAGATGTCAACTTCTACCCATTGGGTGTTGTAATGGTCATGACTTGAGAGATTCTTGTATGTGGATCAGGCTGCCAAAACCAAGCTGAGGTATGGAGTTTGTGTCCTGGCTATGCAGGTGACCTATAGAACTCAGGCTGGGATTCTTCTGTTACTTCCAGTCCTCTATCAGTCAGTCCAGATGATTTGGAATTTAGTTTAACACTTGAAGCTCTATATAAACACTATGGCAGGACTCAACATTAAAGAAACATGGCGGAGGTCCACAGATGGTGTGGTAGGATGTGTTAGTTGGGGCCAAAATGCCGAAAAGCATTTAGATAAAAATTGCATCTGAAGCAAATAACTGCCTGAAACTTGCTGGAAAAGATGCTTGAACTTTTTTTTGCTGCTTTTAAAATGGTGTTAGTGTATGATTTGTTGTAGTGACTGTTGTGACACTCCTTCAGTAGCCTCGTAAATCTGAAATTACAAGCTCAGAAGGCCTCAGAGCTTTAGGAACTGCACCGTAAAAGATTTGGGTATTAACAAGTACGTTTGCAAAAGAAAAGTTTTGACTTAACTTGAGGCTTGGATATAAGGTTCTTAAGGATTTGTGAAGAAGGCTGCATTAGGGGCCCCTCTGAGCTGAAATGTGTTGAGTGGCAATGAATATTTTTACCTTCACCTTGTAGAAGCTTTAGTTACTTTCACATACTGTCCATGAAAACACACAAAGTATTGGCTTGCCCTGTATTTAAAAAGGAAAGCTATTAGTCTAGCATTTGTGTTCCTTTTTTAATGCAATTTGACCCCATTGCATATATACAGAAAGAAAAGCATTTAGTCTCTTTGACACCATCAACCAGGTATTACCTGCTGAGTCAGAGTTTTACAATCTGTAGTCAGAATTCTGTGAGAAGGGACAAGCTGCACACGGATGGCAGAAGTTAATAGTCTGATCCTGCCATCAGGACACATAAAAGAAATTATCATCCATAGAAGACAGAACAGTTCTGATGGCTTGGAATAGATCCGTACTGCCCTGTGCTTTGTATCCTCAGTTATAGAACAGTGTTAGCATTCTGCTGCACTTAGTATTATTTTTAAACTGACATAAATAATTCCACAAGACTGAGGATAACAAGGGACTGCAGGACAAAGGCAAGGAGTCTGATTTAATCTGTAAAGGAAATGCTGCCATTCCCATTGATTTCAGATGCAACTAATGAAGCATATTACCATGACTAAAGCAATATTTGAATCTGGTCTGAAGAATGATGTTGCTAAGGTGTAGCACATAACTGGTACCCAAGTGCTTTTGTAGCATGGAGACTGCAGGCTTGTTCCCTTTTTCATATTGCAGTTAAACTGTGTTTTGCAGTTAGAAGGTTCCCTCAAATCCTTCTCAGCGTGTCAGAATCCCAAGGCTGATTATAGTGGCAGAATTTTTCCCCTTTGTGTTTCAAATAAAATATTTTGCATTGAGGCATCACATAGCTAGATCTCAAATCACAGCTGCTTTAACTGTCTTGTGAGGTGCTTGTAAATAAACTATGATAAGCTCTTGTTTGTCAGACACATTAAAGTCCTAGCCAAGCGGCTGTTAGGAAGTACTACTATGAAGACGTAAATACATATAAAAAGCTTTGCAATTAAATAATGCCATAAAGCAAATAGACAATCATAAAATCAGATGTGGTGTTTCAAAGCAAAACTGTCTAAAAAGAGTGGACATGGTGGTCACTAACAAGATGTCATAAAATCTGCCATCAGGGTGCAATCCAATAAATATTTATGTTGATAAAACTCCATGAAACTTGTTTGAATGCTGTCATGTATCTTGGCATGTGGTATGCTGTCCAACAAGGAAACTTGGAAGCAAATACAATTTCTAAGAAAATAAGTAGTAACATACAAACCACCACGTGTTCTACTATCTGCAGTGTACTCAGTCTTATGAAAAAAACAAGTGTCTAGATAGTTATTTTCATCTTGGGGACAGAAGATTGGAAGGGAACACTCTAGTTCCCTATGAATGTATGAAATCAGTGGAAAGGATATTCAGTTCAGAAGGATCCATGTTCACACTTAATTTAGTGAGATAGCAGTATATTGTGTAAATCATAAATAGCAACAATAATTTCACTTATACATGAGAAGGGACAGTTCATTTACATAACTTTCAAAAATTTTTATTTCTGTTGTTAAATAGGTGATAAAAACATTGAAGATGAGCCTGTACCTATACATTTAAATTACTAGTAAAAAATAATTATACTGAAGGCATCTAATTAATATATGACAAGTTCATAAATATGATTTAGCTTATGGTGTGATTTATAAGGTTTTGTAGCATGATGAAGCAATTCAATAGTATGTATTCAAGGCAGGTGTTTAAGCAGAACTTTGTGAGCTAGAACTTCTGTTATAATACTCAGATTTTCCAAGGATGCCACCTGGGAGTCAAAAGTGACTTTTTACTTGTTTTGACTGCAAGGAATGGCTATGTAGCCAACCTATCAAATGCTAATCCCAGACATTTGCATCCCTGTAGTCTTCAGTGAGTGGAAGGAAAGGTTGTTGCCTGAGCCAGTTTAAGCTGGTTCCATTTCTACCTGGGTTTGCCCCTTGCCCCAGTGGTGGGCATGTTGAGCACTGGTATATTCTTGTGGTACTGTCATTATTCTCTACCATCAAGTGAGGCTCCATTGCAGAATTATGAATTCTTTCCTCTTGCCTGGAAATTTGATTCTGAACTATCCAGTGTGCTGGCATAATTCTCTTCTTACTTAAACCTGGCACTCATTGCTTTCCTAATCAGGGTGTGTGGAATTCAAGGTCAAAGTTGGAGATGCGATTGAAGTTAAATTTTCAGTCTAATTTTGCAAGACTAATATTGCCCTCACACAACTAGCCAGCGCATGGTAACTTTTGCACTAGTAGACCAACTTCAACAAAATTTAGATAATAGATGTCCACAGGAGTGCAAGTTTTGTTAAAATAACTCTCAGTGAAGACAGACTAGTGATTCTGTTTAACAGCATGAATACTAACAGTGTAGTGTCAGCTCAATTCTTATTGGACACGAGAGAATCTATACCAGTTCCTTTTTGGTTATGTGTTTACTGTGAGTGGAAATCACTCTAGATTACTTCCCCCTAAGCAGTTCTGACAGAGGAGGATATTTTTCATTTACCTGCTTGTTCTTGCAAAAACATTAGTCATTTTGAATTGGAGAATTGAATGTGTGATTGATTCAGCTGGTTTTGGCATAATTGTTTTTTCTTCCAGTTCTTTGTTTTTAGTGATGCTCCTTTCAAATGGCTAGTGGAAAATGTGTAGTACAAAAAAAAAAAAAAAAAAAAAAAAGTAGTTAGGTGCTCACATTTAGATTAGGGCCAAATAAAACTTTGGGTCAGACAATCAAATGAGATTAAGTTTTGTGTTCGATTGATTAAGACCTAAGAAAAGTTGATGGCTTTTAGTAAAGCTGAAGTACTAAACAGTGGAACTCTGTACAAGAAGTTATGTCAGGAGATTGCCAGCAGTGGGGATTTGAATCATGAATCTATATCCAAATGTAGCCTGACTCTGGAGTGACAGATCTGTATTTAAACTTTCTTCTGACATTGATGTAAGATTGGCCCATCTTACTTTAAAATTAGATAAAAAAAGTGTTGTATTTTTTCTCCACAGTTTAGGGCAATGTACATTTATTTTACACATTTTCCAACAATCTAATTCATGGACTGTGGAACTTATCAATGAGACTTAGGTCCATGATTAAGTTTTATTTTTCCAGTAAAATTTTTATTTTCAGACCAAGGTGGTTGTAGAATCTAGATATGTTTTGTCAGAAGGCTTCACTGGTCTCCAGAATAAGTATATGTTATAAACAGAATTACATGGATAGCTGGGAAGCTGGATAAAAGTGGATAAAAGAAAGAATTAGGGGCCAGATTAGGCAGAAATCTTACAGGGTACTTGAAATGTGAGGTTAGGGATGCTTTCTGGGATAAAGTACAGGGATGAACTGATGAGTGAAGCCTAGTGTTACAAAAATCAGTAGAAATCCAGTTCTACCCAGTACAGGTGTGAGGGATATATTCACTCATTCCTAAGAGCACACTAATAGAAATCTTTCTGATGTCAAATCAGACTGTGTTCTTTTCTATAAGTATGCATGTCAGGCAACACTAGCACAGATATGGTCAGCCAAACAGATGTTCTCTGATAAATAACACTCCTTGGTTTGAGCTTTTTATTGGAAGCATTTGCTTCACTGATACTTGTAATACAGCAAGATTCTATTGCTCTTGTTTCAATTTTTATCCCCCTTTTCTCCCTGCTGCTTTATAGAGTAGTTTGTCTTGTAATCCTTTCCTTATTGCTGGAAAATTGTCCATTTTTAGCCTTGATTCTGCTATCAGCTATGCCAGATCAAATCCAGAGCAGCTGCCCTGGGGAAGGACATTCCAATCTGAGCACTGAACTTGTCACATCAGGGTTATATTCTGTCCTTTCTATCAGGAGTAAGTCAATAAAATAATTCTTAAGTATTGCTTTTCTCTTTCTGGTTTTGTGAATTATATTCAGGCACCAAATTTACAGCAACACACTCCCGACCATAGCTCACAGCTGTTTGCACTATTTGATTAATAAATGCTGTTGCAGGGAATAGCAACCTGAACAATTGTCACAATGTTAACTGAAGTATGACATAAAAATAATTAGTCTTATTTTTTTAATGGCAAGAATTCATTTACAACATAAATATTATTATTATTATTATTTCATTTTGAAAACCTGTTGGCTATGAAATTGCAAGATAATTTGGGTAATCACAAGGAACAAAAAAGCAATAAATTTTGCTCTTCTCAATTATGAGAATCTGACTTTTCCCTTACTAATTACTATCTAAGTTCTATAAGCCTGTGTCTCCATTTGGTTTGGCAATGAAATCTGTAGGTCAAGTTGAATGTGCGTATTTGCTTACATAGATGTAAAATTAGTATAACTCTTCTTTTTGCAGACCTGTAGGAAATAAGCCTCTGATCAATAATTAGCTGTTATTTCAACTTTCCAAATGATGTAACATACCAATTTTGTTTTGAATAAGGAATATATTGCAGAAAATCATGCTCCATTCTGGTGCAATTAAAAGGCAGAATACTGTCATTTCTGAAGGAAAATATTCATTACAAATAACTTGTTTGGCTCTCAGTATGGAAATGACAATATCATCTACTATATGCTGTGAATAAAATTAACTTAGAAATATTTAATTTTATTGCACTACAAAAATATTTCTGATAATGATTTTTTAATTGTACTATGATTGTTGTAATCATTGTGCTTCCGAGTCACAGACGGAGGATGGTATATCCTGGAAATAATCTCAGCTGTTTGGGAAGAAAAAATAGTCTTGTAGTAAAACCCTTTAAATGGAGATAAAATTGCTGTAATATGGAAAATGTTTGGACATATTAAAATATGGTTCCCTCAGTGCAGTCATCCTAATATTTTGGTCTTGAGTTCCCAGTTTGGGTCAAATGTTGCTCCAGTCATGCTTCTAATATATTTTTTCCTGATTTTCATAGAAAACATGTATCTGGATCATAAAGGTAAAGTTAGGACTCATCCTTGCAAGGCTTCACATGTCCACTAACGTGTAGAATGAGAACGGGCTCATTGAAATGAAATATTTAACTTGGGCATTTCTGTAAATTAAGCAAGTCCATACGCACTACTTGCGAGATCACATTTGCCCTCTGGGACAGCAAATCTACCAAGGTGAGATAACTGTTCTCAGTGGACAGGGAGATAAACAAAACTTTTACCAAGCTAGTATGTTGCATGGTCATGACAGAATTGGTGTTTCTAGTGAGAGGAAAAAGAGTAGACTTGGATTCCTCTGTTTAAATAGTAATATTCCCAGGACTGAAAGTGAAAGAGAGCTTGTAGTTCAGACTGTATGGCAAGAGTAGAATTTTCCCAGGATGTAGAATTCATTACTCTTTATTTTATACAATATTTTAAACTGGTATTTCAAAGTATGGCTCTTGTATTGTTTTTGAAGTTCTGTGCTAGCATAGTTTGCACTGTCAAAATAAAATAATGATTGTCTATACTTCTGTATTACATTATTTTTTCTATGGGTTATGGTAGTGGAATATATAGACAGTGTAATTACATTAATTAATAGCTTTCCAGACACACTTTAAGTAGATTGTAAAATAGGTCACAGAAATTGCTGAAACTTGAATCTTCCATGTCCCTATGAAGTATTTTTAAAATGCTCTTCTCATAATCTGTTATTTCAACATTATTTAGCTCACTGAAATTCTAGGACTCTGTTCAAATTAGGATGTATAGTTTTAGTCCTGTTTAAAAACAGTCATGCCACAGCACACTCAGGACGTTTCAACTGAAAAACTCAAACACAGGCCACAGTACTCCTGTAAAGCACTTTTAAAAGTCTGAGACCAGAAGATGCAGGTGAAGTCACAATCAGACATGGAATCAATCAGGAGCAAAATAGACCAGCTTAATGAAGTAAGAGAGAATGAATCAGTGTTTATCAACTTAATCATCAGATAACGAACGTTCTGATTCACAGTCACAAGGAGATGAAACATTGCAGAGAAATATGTCAAGTGAAGAGCCACAGGAATACAAAGGCAAAAATGCTGAAGGGAGATGATTATTAAAAAGTGTGGAAACTAGTGGAATACCTAATAATCATGAAGCCAAGGATCTTGGCTTTAGTCGTGTTGACAACTTCATGTATTTTAGTAAATTGTTTACTACTGCTTTGGAAGTTGTACTCAAAAAATAGGGTTAAATGCACCCTATTGTGACATCCAGTATAAAAATGGGGCCTTACCACAAGTGCTAGTACTAGATTCTGGCTTGATCTGTGCAAAATAACAAGAAGTTCAATTAAATGGGATCAAATCACCAAAGTCTGTTTTGGGCTTTCAGGGAATTTGTCCCATCTTAAGTAGATTAGGCAATTTAAGGTTTCCTGATGCATTCAGGTGGTGCCTCAGTTGGGATTATAGACCCTTGTTAGTGGTGTTTGAAAGGTATTTGTTGTTTTAAAATAACTTTTAAAGCCTGTCTTTGGCTTTACTTCTTTGACAAGGCTCTGTTCAATTTTCTTTTTCTTAGTGTTGTAGATGTTTTAATACCTTTAACAGTCCTGCTGATGGGGGGCAGGGGGGAAACAGGTTCTTAGTAATACAGGAATGTGAACTGAAGGAAACTAGCTGCCAAAGATGGGCAGCTAATTAGGAGTTTTGCTGGTTTGTACTGGAGATGGGACTGTGGGAAAGATGATATACAATAGCTTGCTTTTTGACACGGAAGATAGTATTGTGGTTCTGGGTTTAATTAAGGAATAGTGGTTGTGGCTTTGTGTTAATAGAGTAGATAAAATAGCTGGATTATTTGTCTGGAACATACATAGAATGAACACTGGGATTGCTTTGGTACCAGACATCTTGATAAGATACCTGCAAGGCTAATGTAAGGCTAGTGTGTAATAATAGTGTAACCATGGTAATGCTTTTGAATTAGGATTGATGTAATATTAGATGAATAAATTTCTAACCAACAGACTAACATTCTTGAGAGATGGCTGTTAGGTGCTCTGGTATATGATAGGCAAATTCCTGTTTTTATTGTGACTGGCCAAACCTGTTTACCTGTGTGCTAAAAGGACTTGGAAGTAAGGACCTTTGTTTTCCTCTGCTTTTGTGTGTGTGGGATGGGGCAAGGGAGTAGCAGGTTTTAAGCTCTTTGATCCTTCCCCTGCTTTGTGTGGGAAATCATTCTTTCAGAGCCACAATAATTGAAATAATTTGCAGTAACGTGTGTTGTTCATAGAATCACAGAATGGTTTGGGTTGGAAGGAACCTTAAAGATCATCCAGTTCCAGCCCCCCTGCCATCAGCAGGGACACCTTCCACTAGACCAGGTTGCTCAAAGCCGCATCCAACCTGGCCTTGAACACTTCCAAGGAGGGGGCATCCACAACTTCCTTGGGCAGCCTGCTCTAGTGTCTGACCACCCTTACAGTGAAGAACTTCTTCCTAATATCTAATCTAAACCTCCCCTCTTTCAGCTTAAAGCCATTTCCCCTTGTTTTGTCATTAACTGCCCTTACGAAAAGTCCCTCCCCAGCTTTCTTGTAGCCCCTTCAGGTACTGGGAGGCTGCTATAAGATCTCCCCAGAGCCTTCTCTTTTCCAGGCTGAACAGCCCCAACTCTCTCAGCCTGTCCTCATAGGAGAGGTGCTCTAGCCAAAGCCCGTTCCAGAAGATGGGCCAAGCCCGTTCCAGAATGTAGATTCTACTGAATTTCCTTCTTCACTCCAGATATCTGAGCTCTGTGGGACATTTTCAGAGTCTTCTAGTTAGTCATGGACAACTTCTTTTCCACCCAAAACAGTAAGCTATAACAATTAAGTACAATAGTACTGGCTACAGAAAACAAACTCTTAATCTAATTTATATGAAACTATAATTTCTTTTTCTAATAAACCTACTCTGCATTAGTATCACACTTGGCATTTTATAATCCTACCTACCTTTAGAAATGTAGTTTAATTAATCTAACCCTCGTATTTCTTATTTCCTGCTGCATTATTTGTTGCCTCTCGTTCAGGGTACATCACCACAATTATTTACTACTTTAATTAGCTCTGCATCATTAATCTGTACTGCTTCTCATCTTTCTTTAGATGGAGTAACAGTCTGCATTTCTGGAAAAGCGTAACAGTTATAGCTACTGGAGTTCCCTTGACATTTTACAACCAATATCTTATGATGTGTTAAGACTTGTGTGCTTCACTGCACATTGATACAGGATTTAAAGTCAGTGTATTTCAGCCTAAGAAGTTTCTTTAGCATTTAAAATATATCAATGAACACTAGAAAGTGGTGCACTGATGTTCATACACATTAAATAATGGTGCACTATCCCTTTAAAGCTGATTCAAGTCCATTTGTGTTGGTTGAATGTTGGGTTTGTGCAAAGCTGAGCTGCCAAAACAATTGGAAAAGTATGGTATTAAAGACTCCTCTTAGCTTAGCAGCTCTGTGGATGTCTGATGTTGCAAGAAGTTTCAGTAATGATAGTGTCCAACTGGAGTGCCAGGTTCCACGCTACCCTAGGTCTTATGCTGCTCAAAGTTAAGACTGAGCTCTGCTCCAATACACAATAACTTCATTTTTCATTCACTACAATTGGTTTCTGAGGGGTCATCTTATTCACTGAGGGGTCATCTCATGCACACTGGGCTGGAAACCCTAAAGCAAAACATATCCTGTCTGCCTGAAGTCTAGGACTATCCTCCCTGTCCCCTTTTGCCCAGGGCTGCTCTTCTACAGGGAGCTTTCCCCTCATGCATTTGTGGGAAACTAGGCTCTGTGACACAAATATCATTGATTTTCTCCCTATGTGAGGAGATTGTGTTCTCAAAATGCTTCCTCTTGAGCTCAACTGTTGTTCAGAGTCTAGTTAAGAATTTTATGTCTTAAGATTTTTACTTGGCGAGCTTTTTGTCTTATTCCTTGGTGACTTTAAAATGAGGAGACAGGGAAGCGATCAGTTATCCTTTAAAAGTCTGTCTTTTTAAATTCAGACAAGAGCTTTCCTGTAGGGATTCTAGACATCCAGCTAAGCTCCTACCATGCTGGGTTATTTTAACGTGTAACTATCATTGCATGCAGTAATTAGGTAAAAGGTTTCTTGGTTCTTGCTTTAGAGAGTGTGACAAACCTCCCCTCTTTGAAGTGAGGTGCACACTGCTGGGAAAGGGCTTGGTTGTACCTACAGGAGAAAAAACTATGCTGTATAAAAAATTTGGAACATATTACCAACAGCTTCTCACTGTTTTGGTCCTTTAAAATTATTCACATTTAGCAGAAAGAGCATTTTGATTTTTGATTTATCCTGAGGTTCTCAAAGTGGTCTCAAAAGGATTGAGATGCACAGTTCTGTTAATTTAAATTGGAATTACCAACAGTTAAATACCTTAAATGGTTTGGGAAATCTGTTTGGGTTGTTGTGGGGTGGGTTTTTTGGGGAGTTTTTTGTTGGGTTTTTTTGTTTTGGTTTTTTTTAAATATATAACACTATTCAGTGTCATTAACCTGCAGAGCAAGGAACACTGAGTGTGGTGAGCAGGTGGAATAGTGACTTGTGTTGGTGCCAGGTCTTTTATTTTCACAATCCTGGCTTGATTCAGGGTTCAGGAGCTTCTGCATGGCCCATGATGAGAGGCAGCACGTGCAGTAAAAGGCTGCCCAGGATGGTCAGTCACGCTCACAGATTAGAAGAGCTGCGCTTTCAGCTAAAACAATTTCTTTCAGACCATGGTGAGCAGGCACTGAAGGTGAATGGTGCTCCAGAGTTGAGGACCAACATCTATTCTTAAATCTCATTTATCTAACATAAAATATTCTGTTTATATCTTTGTTTATAGAGGAACAATCAATTTCCGCTGTCCTGTCAGTGGTATACAGGACAATCTGTCCAACTGGTATGTCGGATTTGAGTGCTTAAAAAAATGCACTAGTGCCTGATTTTTACCTTGTGTGCTTTTGGGTAGCTTTGGCTCTTCTTTCATTTGCCTGTTGTTTCTAATATCCAGGAATAAATCTCCAGAGACACTGAAGCTATACCTGTAGCTTGATATAAAAGGGCAATGCAGTCATTATGTTAATAGCTAGGAACTTTAAAGACCCCAATTATATTCTCAGGCTTCCTGCATAATGTTTGGCAAGTCATATGCTCTCCCTGCTTCTTGCACATCCCTCACAGAAATCATGTGCTTCACTTGTACGTGAGAGGGAAATTAGAACTGGTGTGCAAAGCTCTGACTGGAACTGGAGCCAGTGTTACCTTCCCTAAATCTGTGGGAGTATATCCTTAGAAGTTAGAACGGAGTTATCAATGTGATATTTAAATGTGACAAGAGACAAATTACAATGTTTTGCATTTCAAGTAAAGGTCCAAATTTGAAGCATTTTTAAATGGTAAATTCTTCATAAAGAATATATTAAAACCAGTATTAACTTATTTTTTTCAGGTGTTAGATGGTTTGAAAAGCATGAGCAACAGAGAACCAAAGGACAGCATTCTAGTAGAACTACTTTTCTTCATAATTTGCTCAAACAGTTTGTCTTATCCCAGCTGAGTAAATTGTATAAGAAGAAAAAAAAAATCTTTGTGAAACTCTCACTAGTCATTAGTAAAAAAAAAAAAAAAAAAATGTATTGTAAGATTAGGAATATTTTAAAATTGAGTTCTCTGTGAGTGGTGCTCCAGGTAAGCCCATGTTGACATACTCTACTATAAATTACTGGGGGAAATGAATGGTGCCAAGCTTGTCTGAGTAAATGATCAGAGTACATTATTTCCACAAAGAGGTAGGGATAGGCTAGAATCAAATTTTGCATCATGGGTATGAGAGCACCACTCTGGGAAATAAGTCCATTAGGGCATGCAGCTTTCTTAGCATCAGCTATTATATCCTTTTAAGCCATATTTCTGATAGTACATTTCCTTCTTGAAAATTATGAATTTGTTCTATTTTTATAGAAATGAGCTTATTGCAAATTGGTGTACTCTGCTGTGTACACAGCTTTCTGTGCCACGTGGACCACAGGGCAATTATCAGAGGCATCCATTGAAGGATTTGAGTAATTTGCCAAATATTATTTTGTTTTCAGATAAAGGAAATAGTTTTGATACTGAAGGGCATTTAACTAACTCTAACTTTTTGCTTAGTTTATTTAAGTTGTCTTGTTTTTCCTACCTCTTTAAAAACATTCCTCTGTCTGAGTTTTCAATTTTTTTGGCTGATTACCTTTAATGTCTTCCATGAATCTGAGCATATGGGAGCTCATCCCAAGATGTAGTTGTACAAGGATGTTAAAGAAGGAGATCTGTTAGAGGCTTCATTAACAGTTTAAAACATTAGGTCCTCTGTATGAGAAAACAGAATTATGTTTTTGACAGCTGTGTACTCTCCTTTAAAAATAAAACCATTTCTGATACAAATGGCTTCACAAAGTCTTGCCACCTTCTGATAGTGGATAACTCCTTGTATTAATCTGATGGTGGATTGCAGAAAAGACCTGTGGTCCTACCTGCTGCCTATACAGATCATCCCAGGAAGAATTAAGCTGCCTGTTTTTCTATGCCTCCAATATTGTTGTGGAGAATGTCCTTTTAATTTTACCCTCTACTTGCTTCTGATTTTATTTTTAAAGCTGTTCAGTGCTGTCTTTTCCAAGGAGAGTAAGCATTGCCATGTGTTACATGTGTGTTAACAAAAGTCTTCAATACGTACAAGCTGTTCCTTGAACACTAGAGCTAATCAAGCTTGGTTTCTTTTTGACTTACCTCCCATGTTTCCTTTCCTCAGACCATTCTTAAACCCAGATGGTTGGTGAGGCATACACTGCTAAGCTGTTGGGTAGGTGAAACATCCCTCCTTTTCTTTTAGAGCACCCCTCCCTTATTTGTCTCCAGCTGCTGCTTTTCAGGAAGCGGTTGGGGAATGTAACACCCAAGACCTGTGCTGTTTGTCACATGTAATTCTGCTTGTCCAGGTTCAAAAGCCATTACAGAGGACTGGCAGACATTGTGATCCCATAAGCCTTGTTTCCTTAAGGAACCCAGGCTGAAATTACCGTCCTATATTACATGATATTGTATCACATTACTTAATGGGTGTCTTCAGGAAATGATAAATGCCAGGCAGCTTTCATTACCTGCAGCACTAAGTGCACTCATCGTCCTTGTTACTGTGATAGTGCCATGAATTCCTAACATTTACTGCTTTTTGGGAAGAACTATGTACCCTCCTGTACTGTACAGCTCTGTTTTGTCAGAAAACTCGCTGCTTCTCCTTTTAAATTCACTTTTCTGCTTTCTCTTGCCAGGGGACCATTAATTCCGTCATAACAGTATACTTATTTGTCACCACCTCCCAGCTGGTTTTCAGAGGGGAGCAGGTCTCTGTTTGCTGAGGGAGGGCAGTGGGGAGCGGAAGCGGTGCAAAGGTTTTCTGCAGTTGAACTTGCTCTTCCCTTTTGCTACTGCGCAGAGAATTCTCCATGCTGGCTTCTTTGCTCTGACCGCTTTATCACCTTCAGCAGCCAGCCTTACCTAATCCCAGCCTGTGTCAATCAATGATCCCTCTTCTCCTGCATTTATATATTTCCTTACTTTCAACTTTTCACCGTTTTCAACACATTCTTGTGTCTCTACTGACAAGTGCTTTTGAACAGATGCCACACTTCACCTTGTCAGATCTGTTCAGAAATATGCATCTGGATGACTTTTCTGCATGCAAGAAAAATAATTGGCATCCTTATTTAGTCTTCTATGTATATATCAAATAACTGGTTCAAGGTGGTTTAAGTTGGAACTAAATAGGTGTGATTCTTGTGGGACTTTGATTATTGTTCATGGTATACAGTACTGCTGTTCATAATGAAATTATATTCAAGTCAGTATTTTCATATAATTACTTTTGCAGCAGATGTAACATGGTCAAACTGAAACAGTGCCCACCATTCCTGAAAGGCTGAATGTTTAAAGATGTTGATAGATAGATCCCTTTCAGTGATAACAAATGCTTGAGTTCATAGTAACTGACCCACAACTGCTTTTTCAGTTGTAGGGTTGATTGTGTTGATTTCTCCCCACACCAATCATATGTGCACTCTGCAATTTGTTTAATTGCCTTTTCAGTCTTGACCAGGTCCAGTTGCCAGAAGAGAGGTGAGACGCAGGTATTAACAATGAGTTTAGTCTGAATACCTTAACACAGAAAAGCAAATGAATAAACACCTTCTCCCACTCCTTTCAATTTTTATCCCTTGCTATCCACTGTATCAGTGCTGGATTTTTCTGACTTCCCACAGCACACCTTTTTTTGGTATCACCTTTTCCTGGGTTTTACAAATGTGTCTAAATCTTAGTGGTGTTAGCAGCAGACTAACTCCAGCTACTGAGTTCCTTTAATACCACAATCTGAGAGCAGGATGAATGCATCCCTTCATCTAAAATAGTTCACATTTTAACATTATTCATCTCTGGAAGATTGCTACCTACCAGTATAAAGGTGTCTGGATTGCTATATGTAAAAACAGCACACTGTGGAGCAAGCAAGGTTTCATCAGCCTGTTTTGTATGTAGGTCATAGAAGGTGCTTAAAGGCTTTGTGTACATTTAAATAATTTTTGTTATCTTTCTTGTCACAGTTGATGCTTGGTCTCAAATTTACTTTAGCTTTCCTCGCCTCTAAAGTTGTCCTTATCACAGTGTTCTTGAGGGTAAAAGAGGTGAATCCTGTTTTCTATTTTTCATTTCTTTTGTAATTTTTTCTTGCACTTCTATTGTTTGACTCATCATGGAAAAGAAAATAGGTATTGGCAAGCTGTTTTCCTAAAAAAAAAACCCAACCAGACAAAAGAACACCAAACCAAAAAACCCCCTCGGGTTTATTTGTCAGATAAATAAAATGAACTAATGTGGTCAGGAAACTGTAAAGCTCTTCACCTTGCTGTTTAGTCTTTGACTTCTGAGTGTGGAGTTCAGGTGACTTTCTCAGGGCATTTTACTGCCTTGACACATACTTATGTGGCCATTTCTTCTCCTGATGTGGGGAAAGGTAAGCCTTGCTGTCAGTACCAGGTGATCTATCTTAAGCTTATTCTATGTGGTCCTCTTCATTTCTGAGTCTTTTTTTTTCTTTTATGTGAGGTTATTTGTCCATTATATTTCAAATATGATCTATTGTGAAATAAGCAGCCCCTGATGGCAGATATGTAAGCATTGGTACAATCCTAAAACCTCTTCTACGATTTAATGGGTTGTGTTCTGGACCTCCTGTGCTGGCAAAGACTGACGTTTGTTCAGTACATTCTACTCGGGGATGAGAGCTTTTCACATCACATCTTTGAACTGTATATTACTTTTTTTTACTTGTTTTGTACAAGTACAAGAGCATTATATTTCATAGCAGAACTAAACTACCACCTTAACATGAATACTGCAAATTGTTGCTGTTCCTTCTTAATGATTTAATTTGGGATATATTTGAGGGAGTGTATTTTATGAAAGGCTCACTAGCCCAAGTTTCCCTTAGGCACAGTGCAGCAGTGTGATGCATTGTGCTTTCTTACTGTGATAGTTGCAAGATATCAAAAGTAATCTTAACACTGAAGGAGGCTTTAACTGAGAAGAAAAGCCTTAGAGCAGTAAGTTTGCAGTCTGTATTCCAGTGCATTATGAACTGATGCATGGACCAACTTCAGGTCTTTTGAGTTGTTGAGACCACACGTTGTAATTGTTCCAGTGTTCTCAAAGCCATTAATAATTTCTGATTAAATGCAATAATGCAGGATAAGAGTCATCCTTCATAACATGAGGTATGTTCATTAGTCTGTGCAGAACTGAAGTCTCCATGAATGATTCCTTGTATCACTGAAACCAGAAAGAGTTCTACAGCTTGCTTCAATGGATGACTAGACTGAGATATAAAAGACAGGCTGTAGTGGGAAGTTTGGCTTGACTGTCTGAACATAATGGAAGGACATAATAACTATAAGGAGTTTGGCTAGAGAGCAGAGATGTTTTGAGGCGGTATCAAAATCTGTAAAAAGATACAAGCTTCATCAGTGTTTGAACTTTTTGAGTGGAACTTTGAAAAACTTTCAAAGTCTAGAAGCACTTACAGGAAACTTTTTTTCCCCCACAAAGTTTGTTCCTAAAATTACTGTTGTACCAGACATGTGGATTCTGATTGTGCTAACAGATAAAATAGCCAAGCCTCTGCACCTAGAGTGGCTTGTTGGTAGTGTAGTGATTGAGTTAATTCAGCTGTAGTAATCTGGTTGTTTTAAAAATATTTTTTATCCCTCACTTGTTATTTTGTTTTATTCTTTTTTTTTTTTTTTTTTTTGGAAAACCCCATTAGCTCTAAATGCAAAATATTGGATTTGGCTTTGGAAACTGAGCATGTGTCTACTGAGTGGAGCCCAGTTAAAGGCAATAGGGTTATTTGTTTATGTCTGTTTGCATGGAACACTATTCAAGATTGGGCATCAGTGTAGTCCATTAATCCATAAATAAGTGGTGTTACAGGTAAGTTCACAGGTAAAATCAATGGTACTGTTCACCAAAGAAAGTATTACTCAATGACTCTAAATGTTGAGATTAAGGGCCTTGGTCTGAGTACCAAGTTTAAAAATAAAATAAAATATTTAATCCTCC
The DNA here is from genome assembly GCF_000700745.2 of Antrostomus carolinensis. NCBI lineage: Eukaryota > Metazoa > Chordata > Aves > Caprimulgiformes > Caprimulgidae > Antrostomus > Antrostomus carolinensis. Next base: position 27,251 of record NW_010337684.1, on the reverse strand, counting down.
TCCCTGTATCAGCGCTGTGGTTATGAGCACTGCCCTTGAAGGCAGGCAGCAGACAATCTGATTGTTTCTCAAATTGAATGCCTCACCTGCTGTTTGTAAACGTGTTCTTCTCTAATTTACCCTGTTACTGAACAAACAATCATTGATTTCTGTTGCACGTGGGTTTTTTTTAAAAGCAGCGACATCTAAGATTGGACACAAGCGCGGAACCTGTCTGCTTAGTGAGGTATCCAGCTTAAAATTGCAAACTACTTAAGAAACTAGCTGGTTCTTTTTATTGTTATTGATTCTGCTAATAAGAAAAATGAACACAGCTGAAGAGAACACACAGGTTATTAATGCACCTGCCTTGGAAAATGTGAATTTGGAAATTAAATGTGAATTGCATTTGACTTGAATATAGGTGAAAGGTAGTTTTACAGCAGAAAAGTGGTTAAAACTGTATGAACATGTGTGCCATTTCTTCCATTAGACAATAATAACTTGTGAAGCTACTGATGCCAGCAGTGTGACAGAGGGCAAAGTTTGTTCATTGTTCTGGAATAGGAACAGTGTTTTCAGTAAGAAAAGGGCCCAGTGCACTTATCAAATGCAGACTTTGTATTATGTAGGGATTGTGTATATCCTTAATGGTATATGTTTATATTTTTATTTTGCTTGCTATCACAGAACCACATAATTGGCTAGACTGGAAAAGACCTTTAAGATCATTGAGTCCAGTCAGTTGTCTATCACTTTTACAATGTGTCTTAGTTATATTGGTTCAATTCTCATATGCATACCTGATCAATTTTCCTGCCCTTGTGACTCTGATTTTGTAATAGTACTGGGAGGCCTCTAGCTCATCCTACCTGTTGTGTTAGGTACTGTACAAATGCATAAAGGAATACAGGCTTATCTTCCATTGCTGATGTGCACAACAAAGTGTGGGTAAAGGAAATTTAACCAAAAGCCAGAAGGCAGAGAACAGCAGGGATTTAGGCTGTGATTTTCTTAGGTCAATCTCCCTTTTTTTTTTATTCTTACTTTTTAATTTTTGAAAGTATCCCTAGTAACTGAAATATAAGTACAAAGAAAAAGAATCTCCTTTGGGATGGGATTAACTCAAGTGCTGAAGTTAAGTCTAGTTTGCCTTCAGATTTCAGAAAATGAAATTCACTCAGTATTCTGGTCTGAACTGACTTCTTATGTAGGTGCCCAAAATTTCCCTGTGGCTCTCCACTGACTGTATATGCTGTCTAGAATTGGCTGGTCTAATTACTATATAGAATCAAATGCAAGACTCGAGTTAATCTAGTAATAAGCCTTTTGCATCCTTAGAGTGTTTTAACTTATAAATTACAAGGTGCTGGCATGAGACAGAGCAGTATGACAATATGTTTAATTGCAGCGTTAAAGGATGACTTGATTACACTTTTCTGTAGTTAATTTCCAAGTGTTTGCTACTTTTCATGAGAATACTTACCTCCATACCTTTCTGGGAGCAAAGTGGCTTCACAGGTGTGTCCAAGGAGTGCCTTATATTAACCATTCCATATGTTAGGAGATAAAGAATGCAATAATATTTTCAATGATTTTCCTTGGGCCATAAGCCACATTTCCTCACAATAGAGCTACTCAGTGCTACTGATGTGACAAGGCATGTGGAGTTACAAGCAGTGTTATCAAAGAGAATATAAAATAGCATTGTACAATTTAATTAAAAGGTGGACTGCATTCTTCCTTATACAAATAACAGATTAATGTTAATTACTTGCATTTAGAGGAAGGGTCTTATGCTTCTAGGGCCAAAACTTTTGCCATCTTAAATGTGTGGAAACCCAGTGATGACAATAAAACCAGGCTGATCTACACCACCAAAGGGTGAATTGCAGTTTTTCTCTGCTATGGATGATATGATACATTAGAACAAGGATATACAATCAATAATATGCAGTATGTAGAGCATTCCACCAGCTCTTGCTGTCAGGGTGATGACTGAACTGTTTACCCTTTGTATATGGATCTGACTTAATCAGCTTTATTCCTTCTGGAACGTTCACCACAGTGTACTTGGCTGCACAACTCTGGACAGAGTAAATTGCCTTGAACCATTTTGCCCAGGTGCCATGATGCTTTTCAGGCCAACAGTTTTTACACAGAAAAGCAAGATGTCAGCCTTGGTTCTGAACAGGTATTATATCCAGAGAGAAGCAGATTAGACTTAGTCTAGTTGGTGAGCGCACGTGTTTCTACAGATTCACAAACCTTATACAAACATTTTAATTGTAAATGCTTCAAAATAGTATATTCACTCACAGCTGTATCCTGTGTAATTATTTCTGTTATGCAATTCTTCATGTTTTGCACTGATTTTTACAGCACCATTAGGAGAGAGGAAGGATGAGGAACCCTTGGTTTGGATTGTAAAACAGACTTGAGAAATGGGAAATAAAACTTTAAAGAAGAAAATGTAATTTTACTATAAGGTTTTCTGAAACTTACTGTTGAAACAAATGTCAAAACAAGCATCACTTTACGAAGTCTTTCACAAAGAATTTTTTTTAAAAAATATAGCTGAGTCAAACAGCAGGTCTGTTAAAGCAGCAGGCCAGGGTGAGTTTGGGCTTGTCTGCCAGGTCTAGCACTGCTTGACCATCACAAATTGTTGCTGTCACAATGTTTAAGTAACGCCTGAGATTCTGTTGCTGTTCCTTAGCAATCAAATGCTGAAGTTTGTTTTATATATACACTTTAGACATGTTCTATAGCTACTGCTGTTCCTGTTATAGATACTGATTATGTCAGTGAAATTCAGCATGGATGCTCACAGGGGAATGAGTCAGCTGATGAGACTTCTGCATGTATACTTACCTCCTGGGCTAGCCATTTAATTGAATCTAAAATCAATTTTCAATTAGTGGTGCTTTGGCACTTCATATTAGCTGTTAGAATTGTGAATAAAGGTAAAGAGAAAAGCATGCAAATCTATAATTACTTTTACCTTAATGAAATGAACATTAGCAGCATTAGGAAGAGATGTGCTGAGTACTTCAGAAAGAGTTTAGAAGGACAGTTAACACTGACATGCCCAGAGATGCTAACCTTTACCAGGCTGGCGATGTGCTTGGTTGATACTGCATTTATCCAGGCCGGGACAGCTAGATAGAAATTATTTTGACTGCTGTTTGAGAAACAGTGCATCCCTATGTAATGCCCTTGTGGTTTAGGTTATTTTCCCTCTTGAAATAGAAACAAAAACTCATTGTAGGTCAGTCAACACCTATGTCTTAAACCAGCCCTACTACTGGAAAAAAAATAACTGAAAGACTGAAATGGCATTTCTCTCAAAGAGAGGAACTTGACAGGTCTGATTTAGACAAAAATTACTTAAAAACATATATGGCATGTATGTCTGGATGCCCTGGAGAATATAGCAACAACAAGTGGAGTTTCCATTACTAGTTGTCTTATGAGTTTCTAAGAAGATTTAGTCTCTGATTTTCTAGTTGGTGGAGGACATCTGTCTTCTAGTGCAAGAGGCCTCACCCCTTTCCTATCAGTGCAGCTATGTGACCTCACAGTTGAGATCTGGTCAACAATTTTGCATTCAGTTCCATACTGCAAGTCTATTCCAGAATGACCATTATTTTGCAACCATTGCCTTTTAGGCTATTTGTTTAAAATAGTTGCAACATAAAATCAATACAACAGAGCAGAGCTCAAATGGTAAACAATGAAAATGAGAATGCTGTTTCCTCTGCTAACCCTTCCATATGTGTTTTCATTATTTTTAGCATGGGGGTTTCTGTATTTCCCTTTCCTAAATTTTCAACAAGTTTTAGTTCTGTAAACAGTCTAGGTGACTTCCTTTCAAGTGTTTCAGTAGAAAGTCTGCCCAGGTCTTTCACAGGCTTTCGGGATACGTTTAATGGCTAACAGTGGAGAAGTAGTTGGAGTAAGGACAAACCAGATGGTCTTCATATTTTTTTTTATTTTCTGCATTCCATGGACTGTGCCATTAAAGGACAAATGGACAGTGTTTAAAAAAAAACAAAAAAAAAAAACAAACCGAACCAAAACCTATGCAATTCCCACTAGTAAATCACAAGTTATGAAAGTAATGTAATATTGCACATATGGTATCTGAAGTACGTATTAATAAAGTCTTCTCACTTCAAGCAGCATTGGCTGACAGCTGTAGATTCTTTTATTTTTTTTTAACATTCACCCCAAGCTTTTTTTAACTGCAGTAGCAAGAAAATCTCCAACGATATCTGCACATAGGTTTTTGCTACTGAGCACATACTTATGTACCTCTTCCTTAGTTATATTTTAAACGGAGAGAAATGACACGGAGTGCTGGCTGATCACCTTACTGCTGTGTGCACTTCTGAAACTGTTATTATAGTTCTTAATGACAGATTGTTGAATTTTGCTTAGGCTTGTTAATCCTCTTACAGATTCCACGATTCCACTTCTAGCAGGACAACTACTGTGCTATTGCTGAGGACTGGACTTGAAAGCCGGTGTCCCATCCTGCAGCAAATTCAGATCAAGTGCATTTGCAGTAAGCAGGATTTATCTCTTTGGTCTCCTGCCAATTCTAACAACACTCAATATCTCCTTTGCTCCCTGGTGAGTGTTAGAGTAGCCACAGAGCTACACTGATTTAGTGTGACTGCTCAAGGCCCCAGGACTGTTCTGTGAGCAAGAGTTGAACAAGTCACTGGAGCTTCCCCCATCATAGTCACCCTTCCTTGGTTGTTCCTTTCATACAGACTGGCACCGTATCGATTCTTTGCTACTGGAATGGTCCCTGGAGGACGGACCGGTGCTGTTAGCATGCTGATGTATTAGTGTCCTTTGCTGTTCTTCCTACTCCAAGTCAAATATAAGTAGTAATGGGAAAGTTGCTGGAAAGTTTGAATGCTCCTATGGATTTTTTTTTTTTTTTCTGTCTTAATGTTGTTATCATTGACTAGCTAATAGATATGGTTTTCTTCAGGTATACTGTAGCTAGAGATGGCCTTGATTTAGCATCCAAGCTTAAATCTCTTCCAATTATGTCAAAGTTCAGTGCTAAGGCTGGATCTTATATTTCTGACTCAGACCCATTTCTACAATTTACAGTAGTAATTACAGTAATTCATAGCAAAAAGACCATCTCTCGTGCTGCAGTTTAAATCGATTTCCTGCAGTCTCATGTATATAAAGAAATCCAGATAAAAATATACTAATCAATATAAATTGATCTTTTTATTTTTTCAAAGAAATTTTCAGGTATGTGAGACATTTCTAAGAAGCAAATAGTGTTTCTTTTTATTAGTTTCTTTTTAGACTTATCAGTAGGGCAGTTTAAAGATGATAATTCCTTTGAAACCAATGGTTTTTCACTACTGCATTGCTAAATAAGTTTGCTGGAGGAGGAGAGGGAAAGTAGGTCCCTTTTGATCTTCTATATTAATTTTGTGTTGTTAATGCTGTATTTTCTTTCCTTCCTCTTTACTCCATAGACCCATATGACTGTGGTTTGAATTAAGTGTTGTGAAGCAGTCCTGTTTGTACAATAAAGAGGGACGTTTGATGATGTCCCTGTCCCATTGGCTTTGATGGAATCTGGATGAAGTCCTTAGTCCTGTAGTGAGTAACCTGCAGTAGAGAGGTGGCAGTGATAACAAGATGCTCTTGTTGAAACAGCACATAAAATACACAGTGACAAAGACTAGCAAGAATGGAGAATGTCTGGGAAAAGCCAGCTATTCTGAAGGTGCAACTTTCACCACACAGAAGATTTGGGTACAAGTTTATAGGAAGATGCCTTGCAAACAGATCTTGAAAACACTGGTCATAGAGATGTTTTCTTGCATATTTTCTAGTGCATCTTGACTCTTCTGTGTTGTTCCTTGTTAACTCTTCTATGTCAGTGCTATGGTTCTTCAAAGGTGAAAAAGAGCAGCAGTCAATAAATACTTAACAACAGTATGAATTATGTAAAATAGAATATACAATTGTAATGGGGGAAGCACAGATTAATGGGTTTGAGTACCAAATGCCATAAAACCCAAAACACCCTGAATCTTTACAAGTGAAACAGCATTAGCTGTGATAAAATGAATGTTTGCAACTGTTCCTACAAATTTCTGGATGTTTATTGAAATGTTAAATGGGCTTATACGTGAGAAACCATTGGCAACTGTAAATTTTCCCTAAACATATATAATTTATGACACGCTTATTCTCTGTAATAAGTAAGAATTTAAAGGCTTAAGGAGCTTCAGATGAACTGCAGCAATGTCTTAAACTTCTGCATCTTACTGAGTACTTCAGCAATCTTTAATGACTTTTACTGTTGAAGTTCTCTAGAAGTTTATTTACCAGTCTCTATTTACATTAATTAGTTTGGTTATTTCCAAATCAAAATATTTATAAGTACTTTAGCTCAAGATATTTTATTCTTGTATCATTTTATAAAGTTTTGAATGATATTGTTTCACACTTGACTGCTGCAAGTAAAAATAAAAATGTGTATAGTCTCTGTCCCTGAGCCAAATAAAGGGAGCTGTATGTAGTACTCTGGAGAAGAATCACCGAAAAGAAAACATTGCAGAGAACCCTGCATAATCTCTTTCAAACTTCTACTCAGCTAGTGATGGCTGACTAATAAAGTTTGTATACCCGTGAAAAGGCTGGTGCTGGGCACACTTGAGAATTAGATCAGGTAGCGAAGTTGTGCTTTTCATGCTGACTCTGTTAACAGCAGATTTCTGCTGAGACTGATGCTCTATCAGCACAGGCTTTGTCTCACCTCTCTGCACCAAGGTTACACCAGGGTTTCCAATATAATTTTACAGGGCAATAGCTGATGTGAATTATGCCTCTCTTCTTTCAGTGAATACAAAGATAAAGTAGGGAGTGGTCTGCTGTCTTGCACCTGGAATGTTTATTTACATATGCAGAAAATCTTTCTGGAAGATGTTACCAGAGTGCTGAGAGCTTTGTGTAAGTGAAATTCTTTATTTCACTATGTCACTTAATCCATATTACACAGCTGTTTTTTTTTTTTTGTTCAACACTCTTACTGACAGAATATTGTTACTCTCGGAACCTTCAACTGCCCATGATAACTCCATTGAAGAATAATCAGGCTCTGAATTTTGTAACTAGGCATAATTTGCAACAATTGTTTCAGCTCTGTGCATTGATTATTGCTACTTAACATTTAAACATAAATTAATGCTGTGACACACAAGAGTTGGCACAGTAAATAACAAGATTGCCCAGCCTTTCTTTAGGTTCAGAAGGAACTAGCCTGTGTGCATGTGTGCAAATCCTGCAATTTGCACAACATTGTGAAATATAAATAATCTGCAAATACAGAATAAGCATCTTCATTACTCTTCTGGCAACTTCAATATCTTAAAATTTATATTCACCACAGACAGGATGCCTTGGATCATCTAATTCTACATTTGAACCTGACTGTCTCTTACAAGCAAGGACAGCTCAGCAGTGAATATTAAATTATAAAAATGAGAGAGTTCTTTGAAAGGACAGAATACATTGGTAATGTCGTGTGTTATAACCTATAAACTGTACCTGTTTAAATACTGTAAATGCTGTCAGGCTTTTTAGAAAAAAACAAAAACAAACAAACTTGATGCTTCCAGGAAATAAATCTTTCTAAAATGTTGACCCTTTATTTTTCTTGAGCCAGTTTGGCTATGGAGAAATCGTCATGATCAGGAATGCTCCATCAAGCTGTTATTTTCTGTGATAACAAGTGTTTGTCAAACATCTCTTATAGCTGTAGCCTGGACATGGAAATACACAGTGATGTGTAGGAAGGGAGAGTGTAAGTGCTGCAATGCTGTTTGTCATCTTTGCAATTGTCTGAAGTATCTGCCTTTTTAGTGCTTTCAATTATCACTCTTTCTAAGGAGAACTTATGGTTATGCATAGAAAGTAGTGTTTTGAGAATTTTTGGTAAAAGATAAATCTCCTTTACTTTGTTCCAATTTAAAACACATCATATGTATTTCAGGGTTTACTCATTTCAAGCTATCCAGGCAGATTAACGTTGCAATCACCAGCCGTGGCAACTAGACAATATTGGTGATAAGATGAATCACAGTATCAGTAACTAACTCTAGCTAATTGCTAACTTTAATTGATGTTAAACTAAGCCCAAACCTCATGGTTGGTAAATGATTTCTGGACACCATAGCTAGACTTGTGTTAGGGTCTTTACTCTTTGTCTGAGAATTTGTGTAATGAATGCTCTGCGTCCACAATGTCCTGTAGTGAAGAGTTTCAGAGTTTACCTGCATCTTTTGTGGAGGGGGAAAAAGGACCTCCTGTTCTTTCAATCTGTGTCCCACTAGCTCATTTGATGCCTTCTCCTTACCTATGAAGCAGTTGCTTTTCCTTTTGTGATTCTTCCAAAGATTTTCTGCCTTCTTGGGCAGTCCTGATGTTAAGCAGTATCAAGAACTTCTGTGTATTCTGTGTTTTAGGACTTCTTGAATACTGAGGAAAGAGAATAGGCATTTCCATCTCTTGGGCAAAACACTATCAAGGAGGCTCTTGTACTTGGCCTCTGTGAGGAGTGTAGAGGAAGGATGCTTATCTGAAGAAGACTTAAGCAGACAAAGAGTTTGTTGCCGGCACTTTGACTTTTCACACAGGACCTGCAGTGAGGGTATGAGATGTGATGCACCTTAGTCATCCTGAGCTGACAGCTCTTTCATCAGTTGATATAACTCAAAGTACTCCAAGGGATTCTCTAAATGGGCTCTGCTCTTTGGCAAGGCATGTAGAGTAGTAAATGGCATATATATATATATATACACACACACAGAGTTTTCCATGTGTCAGTTAGCTGAGGCACTGTAGGGACCTCTTGCTATTCTAACCAATATTTTATTGTTTCTCTTTGCTCCCTTTTCAGCTTTCTTGTATATACCTTATGGCTGCCTTATGTTACACAGAAGACTTAAGCTCTCTGAGTCAAAAATCTTTTTAGTTCGGTGCTCAAACAGCACCTGAAATAACCAGTGCAGTATTCCGCTCTTGCTATCTGTAATGCACTATAGAATAAAAACAACCTGCAAGGAAAACTAGCTCATAAAATCACGTTTCACATATGGAATATGTAGGTTTCGACTGGGACTTCTAAATTATCTAACCTTATTTTTATCTCTTCACTTTTTGCATAGTGAATTAGTCAAACCTTGGCATACAAAAGCAATGCCAGTCCAGGGAGAGCAGTAAGGAGATATTCCAGAATTTTTAATTGTATGTGCCTCATGCTTACTCAGCTGTACTGGAGGGTTTTACAAAAGATTCTTTAATAAATTCCTACTCTGAAACTGGCTTGTATGGGACGCACTGCCTTGTGACTGTGATGACTTCTTTTGACTCATTTAGTCATTGCCTAGCAGGGCACACTTAGTGACTTACAAAAGAAAAGGGTCGAGATATTAATTCTTTTGAAGAATGAGATAACTAGTGCCCTTCAGGCACGTATGGTTAAAGGACAGGACTAATGCTGCCTATATTATTCTTGTTTTTCTGTTACAGAGAAATTTAACTTTGAGAATGGTGTTATTTTTAGCTGTCCTTTCAGGCTGCTAAGGGTATGTTGCCACAGTCTTCAGGGCAAATTTTCAGTAGTGGCTGGAGGACTGCACCATGTAGCTCAGCAAAGCATCTTGAGTAATCTTTATACTTTCCTTAGGTAAAGCTGGAGGTGCTGAATTTGCCCTCCTTGAAGATGTTTTAATGAGCTCCAGTGGCAGCCAAAATAGCCAGGAATTGGCTCTTGCAGAGTCTTGTCTGTGCCAATTTCTCTAATTGTGGGCATCCCTGACCACAGCTGTGCCTGCAGATCTGGTCATTGCTTTGCTGTGGCAGGAGGACACTCCTCAACTGCTAGTCTGGATAGCATTGGCTGAAAATGTTCACTTCTGCATGGAAGTTGAGTTTTAAATGAATGACTCAGGTAACAGTTTTTGTGCGTACAAGATGTTGATGAGAATGAAGAAATGCATAAACCAAAGCCTTTCTGACAAACACAAATTGGGAAAACTTCAGCAAAATCAAAGTATTGATATGTGGTTCCTATATTGTGTTCTTCCTTAGGCATCTGCTTTGCAGATTTAGCAGCTGTATAGGAAACCTGGAAATGTCTGGGCAAACAGACTGAGACAGGCTGCCTACCCGAGAAGAGCAGGTTGGGATTGCTTTGGCTGGCTGGTGAAGGAAGCTGGTTTCTGTAGTTGCAACAGGAGGAGAAAACAGTAAACATACTTTAAAACTGTGAAATGTGGGCATCTTTTTCCATATTTTTTTGGTAGGATACTGGACAAGGAGCTTCCAACAGTTGCCTTCTTTTTCCACATAGGTGACTCTGAAGCCTGGTTTATCAAGACACTTAAAACCTCACTGCAAACAAAATCTATGTGCTTAAATGCAGGGTGTTCTACACAGCATGAAACACAAGGGCAGACTAAGTCCAAGGGATCTCAATTGATGCTCAGCACTGGTTAATAGATTTGAACAGTGACTCAGAAATGGAGCATCGGGTTGTATGTGTGCTGAGTTAGTTTGTTAAAATAGCACATGTTCTCTGCCTCTTCAAAAGGCTGTAGTATAGTACAGGCACACAATGAGGATGAATTATGATTGCTTAGGTCAGCTTACTTATGTCTTTTTTTCTGACCTTAGGCAGCTTGGCTTTGCAGCCTTGATTATGGTATTTAAACAAGGGATATTTGTGTATTGTTTTTGCAGGAGGTTCCATGGATAATGATGACTAGGTTGGGTTTTGGTTTGTTGGCTTTCTTGTTGTTTTTTTTGTTTGTTTGTTTTTCTCCCCTTTATTTTGCACACAGTTAAAGGAATATATTCCAAGAAAGCTTCCCTAAATTATTCTTGTAACTCTCTTTGGCTTTAATTGGTAAATTACTTCTTGCAAGTCTGTGAGATGGAGAGTCTTATTTCCTGGAGTGATTTGATTGGCAATTTAGAGCTTATTTGTTAAACCAAAAGAGTGTATTTCATAAGATTAAATATGAAATTGCAGAACTGCTCAAGGGCATAATTGCCCTGCTTTCTCCTAGAAACATTATTGTGCTGGAAATGTATACACCAAACATATTTTAGCAACATTGGTACTGAAAAAGAAATACACCATGTTCCTTAGAGCTGAGAGTCAAGTATCCACTTGATCCTTAAAACCTGTTCTCTGCTGCAAACCCCCCAAATTTTCTTGTAAATAAACAAACTTTGAACCATAGTCTCAGCAGATTTGTGAGTGATGGGTCTCTCTTGCACCCTTTAAGGTTTTTATCTGGTTAATGTTAATGATTTTTTGTTTCTTAGCTCATAAGCTCATTTTCTTGTGTGTGTGTGCAAGAATTTACTCTAAATTTTTTTTACTAAATAATAGATATCCAGGTCTAGTTGAAGGATTCTGAGACATCTTTAGCTTCAGAGATACCTGTGGCAATTAGTTCCTCTCTCTAGTTATTGTTTAATTCATTATGCTTTAATATAATTTGAAATCCTATTACATTTGTAAAATTTAGAATACACTTCTTCAGCTGACTGGTGAAAGATGATGACTTTGGATTTTTTTTGCCCTTGGACAGACTTTTTTCCCTTTCCCCTAGACAGTGCAGTGTGCTGCTGCAGCCCAATTATATCCTCATGAGATTTTTGATTTTTTTCCGTTCTGTTTGAGTCCACTTTCCTGTAATATTTTGATTTAGACACTGATGCCTGAAAGCAACAACGTGCAGTTATGACGGGACATATCCAATGCCAAATTAAGTCTCAATCAAACTCCACAATGCAGTAAGCATATTAATTTTAAAAAAGATCTACTAATTTGGGTGATTTTAAAAATAGCTTACATAGCAGAAGGACCTGACTGCCATTCCT